>NC_087165.1:25286011-25328511 GCF_035594125.1 Scylla paramamosain
GAGAGAGAGAGGGAGAGAGAGGGAGAGGGTGGTGGTGGTAAGGGTGTGCGTGTGTGCGTGTGTTTTTTGATGGAGATACAGGGTATGGGAGGGGAGGAGGAGCGGGAGGAGGAGGAGGAGGAGGAGTTGTAGTGGTACTGGTAGTAGTAGTAGTAGTAGTAGTAGTAGTAGTATATCTGTGTGTTTGTTGTTGTTATCATTTTTTTTCGGAGAGAGAGAGAGAGAGAGAGAGAATAAAAGTTGACTGGTAATGATAATAATGATAATAATAATAATAATAATGATGATGATAATAATAATAATAATAATAATAATAATAATGATAATAATAATAATAATAATGATAATAATAATAATAATAATAATAATAATAATAATAATAATAATAATAATAATAATAATAATAATAATAATAATGATAATAATAATAATAATAATAATGATAATAATAATAATAATAATAATAATATAATAATAATAATAATAACAACAACAATAACAATAATAATGGTAACTTATTCTTTCCTCCTCTCTCTCTCTCTCTCTCTCTCTCTCTCTCTCTACTCTCTCTCTCTCTCTCTCTCTCTCTCTCTCTCTCTCTCTCTCTCTCTCTCTCTCTCTCCTCTCTCTTGTTTTTGCAATGTGAATTGGTTAATTTTATCTGGACAGGATTTTTATTTGTAGCTCTTTTTATATGATATAATGATTTTAGTGAAATGATTTTTACTTTAAGCTTCTTGTAATCGCAAAATTCTGTCAATAAACTATAATAATATATAATAATCTCTCTCTCCTGAAAGTGATTGGGAAAGGAAATATCTTGTCCCTTTCAGAGAGAGAGAGAGAGAAGGACGCTCTGCTTTATAACCTTGGCGCCGAAATTAATTGAAAATCATTTCACTACAGAAATGAAGAAATGTAGCTTTCCAGATAAGAATAATTATCAAAATGATAAATAAAACACGTATAAGAATAAGGACACTGTAGGTCCATTAAAGGCAGCAGATGGGGAGCTGGTTAGTTCTGGGGAGGAAATAAGTAAACCTCTGAATGATTATTTTTTAACTGTCTTCGCCCAGGAAAACATGCAGGATATGCCAGATAGTGAACAGGTGTTTAGAGCAGATGAGAAGCCGACAGATATTTCCATAACCAGGGAGATAGTGGAACAGGAGATAGGCTAAAAAAGTTTAAGACACCAGGACCTGATGAAATATATCCCAGAGTACTTAAGGAATGTAAAGAGATTATTAGTGAGTCGTTAGTTTCTGTCTTTAGGAAATCACTGGAGTCGGGTGAGGTACCAGTAATGTGGAGGCAGGCTAATGTAGTACCCATCTTTAAGAAAGGAGATAAAACTTTAGCGTCTAATTATAGACCTGTCAGCTTAACTTCAGTTGTAGGTAAAATGTTAGAGTCAATAATAGTGAGGAACATTAGGGAACACTTAGACAAACAACTTGATAAATCAGTCACAGCATGGCTTCACGAAGGGGAAGTCTTGCCTGACAAACTTGTTAAGTTTTTACAGTAAGGTGTATGAGGCAGTAGATAATGATGATAGTTATATCTTATATCTGGACTTTAGTAAAGCATTTGACAAGGTACCCCATCAAAGGCTCCTGAGAAAGGTTAGGGCACACGGGATAGATGGATAGATGTACACACCAGAGTCACGATGATTTTGTATCATTACAATGGGTGCTGTGCCAAGAATTACTTAGCCGTGTTTACATTGAAAACATCTACATAAAGGTACAACACACACACACACACACACACACACTCACACACACACACACACACACACACACACACACACACGGCTCGGTGGCGCATTGGTTAGTGCGCTGGCTTCACAAGCCAGAGGACCGGGGTTCGATTCCTTGGCCGGGCGGAGATAATTTGGGTGTGTCTCTTTTCACGTGCAGTGAGTAAGTGCGGGATGCAAGTCGAGGAGTTGTGACCTCGCTTTCCTGGTGTGTGGTGTGTGAGTGGTCTCAGACCTACCCAAAGACCGGAAATAATGAGCTCTGAGCTCGCTCCGTAGGGTGACGTCTGGCTGTCTCGGCAGAGGCTGCAGCAGATGAAAGTGAATTAAAACATTATACACACACACACACATCGTATTAACTATGTTTCTTACTCAAGTGACCTTTCCTTGTCATGGACTAGATTGTTGGATAATGTAAGAATCTTAAAAGGCTCAGTATTATGATGCATAATAACATAATCATAAGCAAAGTATCACACAGGAATGCCTGCCAGTGAGTTCATTGTAATGATCAACATAAAGGTATTCGCCATAGCAGCCACAGATGGTGTCCGTCCTTGTTATAAATAGTGTGAACACGGAGTAAGGTATTATTATCTGCCTATAGTTAACTTTCCTCCTCGTTCTCCACTGCAAGTCGCCCCTTTGTCCTTGAGGAAGTGGGCACAGTGAAAGAAAGACAGTGCATACTTCCTCCAAGAGTCGCCTGAAGCCACACAGTCAGCTGACACTGACTGGCCGATACTCATTCCCCGGTTTTTACAATTATTTGACAATTTCTTTACTCTTTAGCAACTGTTACGTGTTTTAGTTATCATTTTGATAATTATTCTTATCTGGAAAGCTACATTTCTTCATTTCTGTAGTGAAATGATTTTCAATTAATTTCGGCGCCAAGGTTATGAAGCAGAGCGTCCTTAGCAACCATTCCACTATGAAAGCAGCCAGCTGTTTGTTACACTGAACACTGAAAGTTGATGAGAATAGGGTTTACTTTTAGCTAACAGTAACTTTTCACTTTGAGTGTAAAAGTTAACAGCTGCACTTAACAGCTGATGAGGATACAGGCCCAGTCGCTTCCCGCACAACACCATGTTACACACGGCTCCATGGCTGGCTGGCCCTCGTCACACCACACACTAACTCCAGTAGGCTGTAATAGGCTTTTTCTACATATTTCTTGGTATTACCATTTCAACTATGCTTCTTCTAAATATCTCTAGGTAATATACGGTTATACACTTCTTAGGAATACAACAAGGAAGAGTTTTTATCCGAGACAGCTGGAGTAGGCTAAACTAGGCTTCTACCTAAATTCTTTTTGAAAATGCCTTTTTAATGGGATGTTTCTAAACATTTCTTAGTAATAGTATTTCTAAATATCTCTAGGTAATACAAATGTTATAAAAGCGATTATTAATAGCTTGCAAATGCAGATGTTGATACCGTCCGAAACAATTTGAAAAGTGACATCACTTCACCGGTCAGTTCAAGAATAAAAGACTTAGGACAAATATTATACTCAGTATTATAGTCCTACAAGTGCTGCTCTTGAAATCATTCATGGTCTTTTAAATGTAGCGAAATGGATTTTGTTCATTGGTGAGGCTTCTGTTTGTACTGATAACCGTACAGTGACTGCCTATGTTGCAAATAATTACGAAATATGTCGTATGTATGGATTCCAGTAATTATGTCACTCATAATTACCTTAACTACGCAATGGTTTATATTTTTCTGTCATTATATCACCCGTGGTTTGTGCAACATCATACTGCGTCCTTTAATTGTGGTAAAAATTGACTCCAACCTCGTGCACTGTTCATTCTTTCATAGCATCTTGGTCAGTATCTTAACCGCCTCTGGCTCACTACAATCATTAATGTAACGAATGTGTGTGTGTGTGTGTGTGTGTGTGAGCGCGTCTGCGGAGTGCGATAGGTAGAAAACGAAACTTGTAGATTCAGATTAGTATACTTTATTTAAATTAGCTATAATCTTAGAAAACGATGCATAGAGACTTTAGATAAGGCAAGATGGTTATTATAATTAATCTTTTAAAGGTATATACAACAATTTCAACTTTATTTTATCGTTTTGCATATTTAAAGACACCAAACTAATTACATGGAACCGAATATAGAAGCCAGAAGATTGTGGGGGAAGGATCGAGAGTGAGACGCCTTCATTGCTGGCTGTCTCAACCTTACCAAGTCCTCCAATGCGTTTCTCCTGTTAGTAAAATAGCAAACATATTAATCTGCCACTAGAACCATAAGAAAAAATATCTTTAAAAACCAGTACAACCTTCATTAGAGTCTTTAGTTATAGAGATGCAGCTAACTGTTTCAGAATATGGTTCGTTAAGTCGTTCAGCGTGTCATGCCCGCTCAGTTCACTTCACTACCAGCAGCGGCGGAGAGAGGTGAAGATGCAGAGGTCTCGTGGCGTGACGCAGGACTTGGTGAAGGAGTGATATGGTAAGTTTTGTAATGATTATGTTAAATTAATACTCACTGGGTGGAATTAATGCGTAACTCATAAGATTCTGAATAATTAGCTTGAATAGGTGAGGATTATGTTAGGTGTGATTGGGGTAGGTCTGCCCAGGTGTGGTGATTAGGCTAGCCACGTTGTTAGTGGTTAGATTAGGTGAGCTGATTAGGTTGGCCTAGTGAGGTTGGCTAGGTGTGATTAGGCCTGATGGTGATTATAACACTGCTCAGGTGACGTAGTTAAGCTTATCAGGTGAGAATTAAATATGCTGAGCAGATGTTAAGCTATTTGTATGTCCGGGAGGAAACAATTAGGCGAATGATTAAGCTGTAAGAGTGATTAGACTGCAGGCAACGTAATTAAGCTTGTTAGGTAAAAAGTTGCATGTTTGTCGAGGTGATCTGACGTGACTAAGCTTATTGAGGTGAGAATTAAGGGAGAAGTCGAGATTGTTTATTTATGAATACGCAAGACTGTGATAGATTGTATGTCTGTGTCCGCTGCCTTGTGTTCCCTTGACTTGTTCGCTGTGGTAATTGGCTTGTTAAGTACCATTGCTCATTACTTTCATTTATTCATTATCTTTTTATGTATGTTTATATTTGTTGCACACACACACACACACACACACACACACACACACACGCCTTTAAGGGGAGGGCATACCTTAAAAATAACACTTTTCGACTAAGATTAAAATTAAGTTATTAAATATCATAGTCTTCCTTAACATGTCTTACGTTTTCTGTGAGCACCACAAGTTGATTCCATTCTTCCTCATATTTTTAAATCGCCTTTATTTACCATTATTAAAGGGCTTTAAATGCCCCGCGCGCCACGTGCTCGGTCACCTGGCTCACAAACTCGTAATTTTAAAGCTTTTTTTAGGAGGATCACACAAATACACCCATTTCCACGCCCACACTCTCACACGCCCGCGCCCACACACTCACGCCCTCGCCCTCAGGCCCGCGTCCACGCCATCAAACGCCCGCGTCCACGTACTCACACGCCCGCGCCCACACACTCACGCCCGCGTTCATGCCCTCAAACGCCCGCGTCCACGCATGCACTCACGCCCGCCTCCACGCACGCCTCCACCCATTCACACCCGCGTCCACGCACGCACGCCCGCCTCCACGCACTCACGCCCGCGTCCACGCACGCACTCACGCCCGCCTCCACGCACTCACGCCCGCCTCCACGCACGCACTCACGCCCGCGTCCACGCACGCAATCACGCCCGCGTCCACGCACGCAATCACGCCCACCTGCACGCACTCACACGCCCGCGTCCACGCACGCACTCACGCCCGCCTCCACGCACTCACGCCCGCGTCCACGCACGCACTCACGCCCACCTGCACGCACTCACGCCCGCGTCCACGCACGCACTCACGCCCGCCTCCACGCACGCACTCACACCCGCCTCCACGCACGCACTCTCACCCGCCTCCACGCACGCACTCACACCCGCCTCCACGCACGCACTCACACCCGCCTCCACGCACGCACTCACGCCCGCCTCCACGCACGCACTCACGCCCGCTCCACGCACTCACGCCCGCGTCCACGCACGCACTCACGCCCACGTCCACGCACGCTTCATGTGTCTAGGAGCTAATGGTCTGTTTTCCTTGCAGGCGTGGCGTGTGCTGTCTTCATTTCACCATCCTATGAACAGCCCACAGGAATCACTACCACATCAGGCCTGACATATTCATTGCAATTAGGGAGTCGAGTTTCATCAGGAAGAGAGGCTGAGTGTCACTACCTGTAAGTCTGACGAGGTGTTAAGGAGTTTAATCAGGAAGTGAGGCTGAGTCTTGCTTGCTACCTGTAAGCCTGACAAGAGGAGTCAAGGAGTTTTTCATTGTAATCAAGGAAGAGTCAAGTTAAGAAGATTGTAAGGCAAGAATTTTAAGCAGGAAGAATGAATTGTCAAGCAGTTAACAGCAGGAAGAATGCAGCGACAAAAGGGTACAAGAGTTTTCAAGTTGTAAGATTGTAAGGCAAGAATTTTAAGCAGGAGGAATATTGTGAAGCAGTTAACAGCAGGAAGACTCCTTCCCTTGAAGCTGTGGTGGGAGTGACAAGCATCCTTCAGGACTTGCAAAGGCTGAAGTCCTCAACACTTGTCTCTCAAGTTGACACAGGAGCTCTCGGACACAAGGAAAACAAAGGATGACATGTTTTATCATAATTGTGTGTATTTTATTAAACTTTTGTGATTAAACAATAGTGATTAAACATTATCTTATACATACTTAAGGAATTATTAGTATAAGTTGCAAATAAACCAGCTTTCTGGTGTAACAATTCATATGCCTCCTCAGAAACTTTAACAATGTGATTTTAAACAATATATACTTATCTTGTTTTACAAATTGCAAGTAAGCTTTCTGGTGTAACAAATTCATAGCCCTGATTATAAAAAAAAAATTAATTAATTAATTAAATAAATAAATTAAATAAATAAATAAATAGATGCAAAAAATACTAGTAAACAATTGATGATCCCCTCTGGTCAAAAAAAAAAAAAAGAAAAGCCAGGATTGGCCTATTTTTGGCTAAGTTTAAGGTGAAACTTGCACATGGAAGCCCTGTCCGAGCGACTCCGGAGTCGCTCGGACAGGGCTTCCATGTGCAAGTTTCATCTTAAACTTAGCCAAAATAGGCCTATCCTGGCTTTTTTTTTTTTTTGACCAGAGGGGATCAATTGTATCAGTGTTGTATCAGTATTTTAGGTCCTATTTATTTATCTAATTTATTTATTTATTTAATTTATTTACTTAGGGGGGCATGAATTGTTTACCACCAAATATATATAGTTTAAACAACCACATTCTGTAATTTTATCAAACTATATAATTCACATGAGAATGATAGTCACAAATTTATTTATTCCCAAAGACGCAAAGCAAAGCACCCTACACTATACTACACTGGAGACAGCTGGCAGATCTAGCTTGCAAGATTTACACTGAAGCAGGCAACACACACCAGGCTGCACCACCAGGCAGGCACAGAGGACACCAAACACTAGCTGCAGACACCTTCACATCAGCCCTGCAATGAGGCACCACCAGGCAGAGAGGACACCCACCACTGGCTGCAGACACCTTCACATCAGGCCCTGCAATGAGGCACCACCATCAGCCTTGATTGCACAGACAGAAGACAAACCTCTGCAAATATAAATAATGTAACTTGGTCAAAATAGTTTATGAAGAATGACCTTATTTCTGCATCACACACACACACACACTAATTCCTCTCATGCAAACCCTTATTCCCACAAACTTTTCACTCCCTCCCCTGGCCTAACATCCATGAATTCCCCAAAATTAGTCTCATCTTTTTTAACCCAATACCTATCACATGCACAATCACAATAACAGAACTCTCCTCTTATTTTACAGTGATCATTGCAAATCATTCCTTCTAACTCTCTCAAGCAGATTAAGTTGTAGCAAAGGGGAAACAAGTAGATTAAGCTGTAGCAAGGGGGAAACAAGCAGAGCAGTGTGTGAAAGACATCTCCCACTAAGCTTGACTGTTATCAGTGTCAAGGATTAAAAAACTGAGCACTGCATCTTGAAAGCACACAAGTAAGAGATAGGGGACCTCAACAGTACAAATAACACAATATTCACCTGACTGTTGGTTCCTGAAAGACTCCAGTGAGGTGTGCTTGTTGCTCCTCATTAACGGAAGTCTCCCAAGGTCTCTTCCGCTTGCTATCCACAGCGCCACCTGAGAGAAACACACACAATCAACACTGCAGCATTACATAGCATGGGAGGCATGACAGGGTACACTGATATGCACATTCAAGAAAAGAAAAGGATTAAAGGAGCAAACTATGCCATTTCTACACAGTAAATGTTGGTCTGGGAGTCAGGCAAGATGTGAGTAGTAGTAGTAGTAGTAGTAGTAGTAGTAGTAGTAGTAGTAGTAGTAGTAGTAGTAGTAGTAGTAGTAGTAGTAGTAGTAGTAGTAGTAGTAGTAGTAGTAGTAGTAGTAGTAGTAGTAGTAGTAGTAGTAGTAGTAGTAGTAGTAGTAGTAGTAGTAGTAGTAGTAGTAGTAGTAGTAGTAGTAGTAGTAGTAGTAGTAGTAGTAGTAGTAGTAGTAGTAGTAGTAGTAGTAGTTTTAATGCCTCAAACATCAGTCCTATTGCTTTAATTTCCTGCCTATCTAAAGTTTTTGAATCTATCCTCAACAGGAAGATTCTTAAACATCTATCACTTCACAACCTTCTATCTGATCGCCAGTATGGGTTCCGTCAAGGCCACTCTACTGGTCATCTTCTGACTTTCCTTACCAAATCTTCGTCATCTTCTTTTAGAGATTTTGGTGAAACTTGCTGTTGCCTTGGACATATCAAAAGCTTTTGAATGAGTCTGGCACAAAGCTTTCATTTCCAAACTACCCTCCTACGGCTTCTATCCTTCTCTCTGTAACTTCATCTCAAGTTTCCTTTCTGACCGTTATATTGCTGCTGTAGTAGACAGTCACTGTTCTCCTAAACCTATAAACAGTGGTGTTCCTCAGGGTTCTGTCCTGTCACCCACTCTCTTCTTATTATTTATTAATGATCTTCTAACCCAAACTTCTTGTCCTATCCACTCCTACGCTGATGACATCACCCTGCATTTTTCCACGTCTTTTCATAGACATCCAACCCTTCAGGAAGTAAACAGTTCACGCAGGGAAGCCACAGAACGCCTGACTTCTAATCTTCCTAAAATTTCTGATTGGGGCAGAGCAAACTTGGTATTGTTCAATGCCTCAAAAACTCAATTCCTCCATCTATCAACTCAACACAACCTTCCAGACAACTATCCCCTCTCCTTCAGTGACACAACTGTCCCCCTCTTCTACACTGAACATCCTCGATCTGTCCTTTACTTATAATCTAAACTGGAAACTTCACATCTCATCTCTAGCTAAAGCAGCTTCTGTGAAGTTAGGCATTCTGAGACATCTCCGCCAGTTTTTCTCACCCCTCCCCCCCCACCAGCTGGTGACTCTGTACAAGGGATTTATCCATCCATATATGACAATCCATGTATGAAGAGTTATAAAGAAAGAACTTACTTATTAATGGTTATGCAGCCACTCACTAGCTGACCAACTCATCTCAGCTTCAAGGCAACTCAATCTGGAAATAACAGACAATGGAAACAGGTGAGGCTTTTAATCTTCAAGGGACATGTTAAAAATCCTTTGTCAAAGCAACAGTAGTGCATAATTCAGTCCCAGATTGTTAGAGAAATGCAAGTCAAGACAGTGAAGTGTAAACAGCAGGTAATTGTTGGTGTGACTTTGCCTGCCATTCAGTAGGAGAGGTAAATAAGGTGTCAATGTCCCTCCTACTTAAAAAAAACACATAGTATATTTACGCACACTGCTGCCAATTAATTAATTCTCCCTCAGCAACACTGCATTATATTCAACACCTGCTGACTAACTACTGTCTGTAAGTGAATCACTGAAACTACACACATCTCTCTCTCTCTCTCTCTCTCTCTCTCTCTCTCTCTCTCTCTCTCTCTCTCTCAAAAGTACTTATATAACACTGTAAATACTAGTGTTTTGCTTTGATCAATTGTTACGTGATACTACCTCCACTATTTCAGCTTCTACTGTGTGGGTGAACAATGGGTCCTCCTGAGGCAGTGGTGTAGCAGGTGTTTCGCTCGACACTGTGGGGGCAAAGACTGTCTCCCTTGTGATATACTGCAGTCAATGTATTGCCTCCACACACAGCAACACTGTTCTTCCAAGCTTTGAGTTTCCTCACTACAATGTCATTCAGAATAAGCTCCAAGATTTGTTGGTGTTCCCACAAGGATCTTCCTCAGCTCTGCCAGCTTGCAGTCTCTCAAGGGCCTCAGTCAAGATTCTCCTCCAGGCCTGGCCACATGCTGCCTCTGTCTCCAAGAACACACCTACTCATTTCACACTGATATAAGCAACCTTTTCAAAGTCCCTCACAGCATTTTACATTTCTGACAACAAGCAATATTTAATGGGCTCCTACACACACACACACACACACACACACACACACACACTCCTAGATTAGACTTACCTTTAGGATTAATGTTAAGTTTTCCCCATCCCCTATGTACATTTTCTGTTTGTCAACTGCCTAAATAATAAACCGTTTATTATTATTATTACACATGCAGGAATCTTTCTCACCCTTAGCCAGCAGAGAGCACACCTAGAGTACTCACATTTCCTGTGAGTGGCAGTGCACAGCTGTTATCAATGAGTATTAGTGGAAGGTCCTCCATCACACAGCCTTGTGACAGCCTGGACTGGGGCACTTGCTGACCAGCTCTGGAACCTTCAGGGAGGTTTACTGCAAACCTGCACACTGAAGGAAAATGCAGTTTGAGTCAATGTACATATTATTAGATAGACAAAACTGTGTGAGTTATCTACAGTGATACAGACTTACAAAGATCTTACACAGCCCAAGCCTTCAATTCAAAGCAAGTGCTTTAGATCTACATAAACAATTCAGACAGCTTCTAAGATCTACATAAACAATTCAGACAGCTTCTAAAATCTACATAAACAATTCGGACAGCTTCTAAAACCTACATAAACAATTCAGACAGCTTCTAAAATCTACATAAACAATTCAGACAGCTTCTAAAATCTACATAAACAATTCAGACAGCTTCTAAAATCTTTCAATGCGTTAATCCTTGTTGGGAAAGAGAACCACTAAAATATTATCTCCTACAAATATATTTAAACACTCACTCAACACTCAACACCTTAGCCCTTGATGGAGATGAGAAGCACTCCTATCCTAACCTTACAAGAGCACTCACTAAAATCTTATCTCCTACATATACCAAAACAAAAACACAATTTTCACCCTCACTCACTCAACACACAACACCTTAGCCCTTGATTGAGATGAGAAGCACTCCTACCCTAACTTTACAAGAGCACTCATTAAAATCTTATCTCCTACATATACCAAAACACACAATTTTCACCCTCACTCAATCAACACTCAACACCTTAGCCCTTGACGGAGACGAGAAGCACTCCTACCCTAATCTTACAAGAGCACTCACCAAAATCTTATCTCTACTCCATTCATTGATCCATACACCAACCCAGTTACCCCACACAAGACTCAATGCACCACAAAGTTATACACATTCATCTATCTATGCCACACTGACTATTGAAGTTGGTGGAGCACAGGGTGAACCAAAGGGCATCAGCTCCACACTCTGGGATGCCTGTGGGGAAGTTCCTCCTGATACCAGTGAGTACCTCTTCTGTATTCAGGCTCCCCTCCATCCTCTCACACAGTACCTGAGGGCATGAGGGGGTGGTGAGAGGACAAGAGGCTACAAGGGAAGGGATGAAATGTGGTGAAAAACAGAAGAGAAAACAGATGAGCAGGAAAATGGAAGCAGAGAAGAGGAAAAGGAAGAAAAGAGAAGAGATGAAAAGACAAAGAAAGGGAGAAAAGAGAGAAAACAGAATTATAAACACAATTTTTGCCATCACATCTAAAAATCTCTCTCTCTCTCTCTCTCTACAGCGCTCCTTCAAAAAAATACACTTGCTAAGAAGCTTTCACAAATATTCATGTATCAACTGCTGTCCAGATACTGCTCACCACACCCAATGAACATCAGTACAGAACACACTCCAGCACCAGCAAGTCACGCACCTCCAGGGACGCCCCACTGATCACATCCAGGGGGTTTATCACATTGCCCCAGGACTTGGATGTCTTGTGGCCGCCACCATCACACAGGAGGCCATGCAGCAGCACAGTCTGGGGAGGGAGGGTGATATAACATAGGTGATATAACACAGGCAATACTGGTAACAATTAATATCAAACTACGTAAGAGGAAGGAGAGGTAACACACAGGTAGTCAGTTCTTTCAATCTATCAGCATCTATAAACATTACTAGCCTTCTGAAATCTCCATCTTTTTATCAAACAATTAGTAATGCTAGAGTTTACAGTATTAACAGATATTTTAGTTATATATCAATGAAAATATGGACTAATTACACACCTACAATTAGTTACCTGAGTTTCTGATAACACATAAGACAAAGGAACAAAAACAAGATCAATAACAGAGAACAGGACCACAAAGAATGCATATCAACTGAAGGAAAAACAATAAAAAGTAAACATTTCTGCCATATATCAGACCATCCAAACTAACACTAGGTAAACACACGTACCTTCCTTCTGCACAGCCTTCCGCCTTGCATCTTACTCCGAGCAGCTGCCACCCACACCTCCCGGCCGTCTGCTGCAGTGATGTGGTACACTGGCATTCTGTGGCCCCACCAGAGTTGCTGGGAGACACACCAGTCTGTGATGTTGTCCAGCCAGCTATGCCATGCCCTCCTGTGCAGCTGTGGCACCAGGTTCAGACGGCCGCTCTGCACAGCCTCAGACGCCTCCTGTGCCAACTCCTTGCACCGAACGAACCTGTGTAGACATGAAAGTAAGCAAGCAAGAGAGAGAGAGAGAGAGAGAGAGAGAGAGAGAGAGAGAGAGAGAGAGAGAGAGAGAGAGAGAGAGAGAGAGAGAGAGAGAGAGAGAGAGAGAGGAGAGAGAGAGAGAGAGAGAGAGAGAGAGAGAGAGAGAGAGAGAGAGAGACTTAACCTAACTTAACCTAACCTAACTGAATTAATATAAACCTAACCTGATGGAAACAAATAAATAAAAATAAAAAGCTGCAGCCGGCCTCACCTTTCTTAACAGGCGCCTTTTTTTATGTTCATACACATTTCCCTGGTGGCACACGCTGCTAGCCGCCCCCTGGCCACGCCCCTCGCCACCTCACTCATGTACAGATCCATTGCCCCTCTAAAAAGCAACAAATTCACCCGTATATCAAGTCTGACTCTGCGTTTGTTTACATTTCTCTGGGTCTCGGTCTGGGCTCAGGCCTGCAGGATGGGAGAATGATAGAAAACGAGAGATTTTCAGGCAAGACTAGTATAAGTTGAGGCTCTATTAAAAAATACCGTGATACAATATTACTATTACTACTAATAATAATAATAATAATTATAATAATAATAATAATAATAGTAATAATAATAGTAATAATAATAATGAAAAACACACAATGCACATGATCGCAAGACCACTCCTGCACACACACACATACACACTGAACATTACCTATTCACTTGAGCACATACTTGGTCATCGTCTGAGTTTTGTAGATCGTGATTGACAGAGACAGAGACAGAGAGAGAGAGAGAGAGAGAGAGAGAGAGAGAGAGAGAGAGAGAGAGAGAGAGAGAGAGAGAGAGAGAGAGAGAGAGAGAGAGTACTAGTCATCTCTATCATTGAACATAAATTCCTAATATATGTAAAGGTTTGTGTATACTAACCTTACTTAATGTGTATAGATTTCTGAGCATATACCAGCATCTCTTATGAGTTTGTGTGTGTATATCAGATTTAGCAAGTGTATGGATGCGTCTCTAAGTGTATCCCAGTATTTGTATACAAGTTTGTGTGTGTATACCAGACTTAGTAAGCGTGTGTGTGTTTCTAAGAATATACAACCAATAGCAAGTGTTTGTATATGTCTCTAAGTGTATACCTGTCTTAACTGTCTGTTTGTGCGTGTATACCAGCATTACATAGTGTTTGTAATGGTTGGTGTGTATACTAGTCCTTTTTAATTGTTACCAACTATCCCAGCCCCTCCAGACCCACCTGAGGCATACAGCGTCACCCCAGAGTACAGCCCCAGGTTCGTCTGGCTAGCCCCGATGACGATGAAAGCAGGAACCATCATTATCACCTGCTGTGGTTGATGATGATGGCTTCTACACACACACACACACACACACACACACAACCTCAGACAGCAATTCCTGGAAGAAGAGAGGACAGAACAGCATGCCAGCCACAGCAAGAGCGAGTGTGTGAACAGCCACGGCCACCAACCAGTCAGTACTTGCCTAGCAGAAGAACGCAGCCCCCAGAGTCGACCCAGTGGTGAAGTCTGTGCTCAATATCCTTTATCATGACTCTCTCTCTCTCTCTCTCTCTCTCTCTCTCTCTCTCTCTCTCTCTCTCTCTCTCTCTCTCTCTCTCTCTCTCTCTCTCTCTCTCATCCACCATTAGCCAGTCTCCCTCTCCCTCTCTCACCATTGGTCAGTGGCCTGTACAGCAGACACCCAGTTGTCACGGTGAAGGGATCTTCTCCAAGTACTGTACCTCCATCACTCCCTCCAGGCTCCTCCCACTTTCCTCCAGTCACTATATAAGCTTGATGATCAGCAGCTGTCCCTCTATACCACAAGCTTCACTCTGGGCAGCTCTCTGGAGGCCTCCGAACCTGTGGGTGTAAGGTTAGGTTAGGTTAAGTTAGGTTAAGTTAGGTTAGGCTAGGTTAGGTTAGGTTGGTTAGGTTAGGCCTGTGGATGGTGTGTGGAGGAGGACAGGACAAGGAGACCAGTGGGAAGGCTGTGGAAGGCCTGTGAATTTCAAGGTAATGCAACACCTCACACCAACAACACCAGAAACAATGCCTCACCTAGCCACCCGCAGCCACATCACAGTCTCTCCCCCTCGTAGGTGATGGCAGCAGTGGTGGTGGTGGTGGTGGTGTTGCAAGGAGGAGGCAAGGCACCCATGACTGGAAAAGGAGAGGTGAGTGCCTTGAGGCTGCAGGACGGGGTGTGCAGCTGTGTGGGAGACGAGGGTGGGTGAGAGGGAGTGGGCACATGGGAGAGAGTGAGTGTGTTCTATGGCAAGTTCTATATAGGATTTCAAGGGTGTTTTTGTATATGATAGGGAAAATATTAATACATACATACATAACATACATACATACATACATACATTTTCATCTCCCAAGCACCCCTCTTCTCTCCTCCTCTTCCCTCTTCCCCTGTTTCATGCAAATAGGTCAACACACACACACACACACACACACATTGATAGAGGGATAGATATTAGCACAGCATGATTTAAACAACTAATATAACTATCAAACACACACACACACACACACACACACACACTTCTCCACAAATCTGAAGGCACTGTGGTTTCCAAGCCCTTAAAGTGAAAGAGTGTTGAGGGCATAATATTGCACCACTGCCAGCATGAACTTGTCACTAAAGCTGTCATGCGCCTCACACGCCTCCTGTCACCCGCTCATGCCAGCTGCCAATGCAGAACGCACCCTCCAGCACTCAATGTTTGGGGCGATAGTTCTTTGTTAATGGAAGATAATTAGATTTTCTCTCATATCAAGTTGAATTGGTTTAGCTGACACTCTCTCTCTCTCTCTCTCTCTCTCTCTCTCTCTCTCTCTCTCTTTCACGACTGATTCCAAAGGCCACAAAGATGATTAGCAGAGGTTTTCGTGAGTGTTTCTCCTGTTAGTAATGTAGGAATGTTGTTAATTTGTCACTAAAACCATAAAAAACATCCTTAAAAACCTGTGCTACTTTGAATAGAGCCTTTTTAAAAGTGTGTTTCTCCCATCAGTCGAGAAATGTAGTTATTTATTTACATTTTATACATAACACACACACACACACACACACACACACAGGTGGTCTGGCAGGGAAGTGCTATGAGAAATATACAAACGCATAGCAAGGCAAGGCACACAGCTTTCACACTCACCTCACACTCACAACACTCTTTCAACACCTTAACCTTTGTTGGGGAAGAGAAGCACTACTGTCTTAACCTTACAAATACACTTATTATAGCTTATCTCTTACATGTACCAAGACAAGGCACACAACTTTCACCGTTACTCTCACCCACAACAATCTTTCAATGCGTTAACCCTTGTTGGGGAAGAGAACCACTAAAATATTATCTCCTACAATATATTTAAATACTCACTCAACATGCAACACGTCAGCCCTTGATGAAGACGAACAGCACTCCTACCCAACCTTACAAAACCACTAATTAAAATCTTATCTCCTACATATACCAAAACACACAATTTTCAGCCTCATTCACTCAGCACACAACACGTCAGCCCTTGATGAAGACGAACAGCACTCCTACCCAACCTTACAAAACCACTAATTAAAATCTTATCTCCTACATATACCAAAACACACAATTTTCACCCTCATTCACTCAGCACACAACACGTCAGCCCTTGATGAAGACGAACAGCACTCCTACCCAATCTTACAAAACCACTAATTAAAATCTTATCTCTACTTCACTTACCCATCCATACACCAACCTTGTAACTCCACACAAGACAAGACACCACAGTCATCCACATCTATCTATGCCACACTGACTCCTGAAGTTGGTGGAGCACAGGGTGGAGCGAAGGGCATCAGCTCCACACTCTGGGATGCCTGTGGGGACTTCATACGAGACAAGCGAGTACCTCTTCCGCATTCAGGGTCCCCTCCACCCTCTCGCACAGTACCTGAGGGCATGAGGGGGTGGTGAGAGGGTAAGAGGGTGTGAGGGAGGAGGGAAGGGATGAAATAAGGTGAAAAACAGAGAACCCAGATGAAAAGGAAAATTGAAGTAGAGAAGAGGGAAAGGAAGAAAAGGGAAGAGATGAAAAGACAAAGAAGGAGAAAAGAAGGAAAATAGAATTATAAACACAATTTTTGACATCACATCTCAAAATCTCTCTCTCTCTTTAGTGCTCCTTCAAAATTCTCTCTCTCTCTTTAGTGCTCCTTCAAAATTCTCTCTCTCTTTAGCTCCTTCAAAAATTCTCTCTCTCTCTCTCTCTTTACAGCATTCCTTCAAAAAAATACACTTGGTAAGAGGCTTTAACAAATATTCATGTATCACCTGCTGTCAAGGTACTGCTCACCACAGCCAATGAACACCAGTACAGAACACACAGCACCAGCAAGTCACACACCTCCAGGGACGCCCCACTGATGACATCCAGGGGGTCTATCACACTGCCCCAGGACTTGGACGTCTTGTGGCCACCACCATCACCCTGGAGGCCATGCAGCAGCACAGTCTGGGGAGGGAGGGTCATATAACACAGGTGATATAACACAGGCAATACTGGTAACAATTAATATCACGTTACATAAGAGGAAGGAAAGGTAACACACAGGTAGTCAATTCTTTCAGTCTATCGCCATCTATAAACATTATTAGCCTTCTGAAATCTGCATCTTTTTATCAAACAATTAGTAATGCTAGAGTTTACAGTATTAACAGATATTTTAGTTATATACCAATGAATATATGGACTAATTACACGCCTACAATTAGTTACCGGAGTTTGTGATAATACATAAGACAAAGGAACAAAACAAGATTAATAAGAGAGGACAGGACCAGGAGACCAAGACCCAGACGACCTCACCTCAAAGGAAAGCCTCCCCGTCAAGTTGAGTCCCGGCATGACCACCTGAGCCACCCAGAAGAGGATGCCGTGACCCGTCTTCAAGGTCGTTGCGTAGAAGCGAGCATGGTCTCTCTCCCCTGACCTGGCCAGCCCAGCGAGGCAAAGGAGGGACCAGAGGAGTAACAGGTGTCCAGATCTTCCTCCTGCTGGGTGGACATGGAGGTCAAGGGTGTGCCTGGGGAGGAGCACAGGGTGAAGACGGAAAGTTGCGATTATTAATGTAGCCGTCAAGACTTTCATTCATCTATTGCTACATGAAGTTTATTTTTTTAATGAGGGTTTGCGCACACACACACACACACACACACACACACACACACACACACACACACACACACACACACTTTCTCTTTATCATCCTCTTCCTTCTTCTTCTTTCTTCTTCTATCTCCTCCTCCTCCTTCTCCTTATATTCAGGTCAAGTCAGGTCATCCAATTAGAATAAAATCAGACAGACAGACAGACAGAAACAAACAAACACACACACACATACACACACACACACACACACACACACACACACACACTTGAATGATATAAAATAATGCAGTTTTCCCTCACAGAAATGGTATTACTGCATCTCATAAACCACCAGTACTGCTACAGTTTATCATTAGCAAGACTTGACAAATACTATCATAGCTCAAGAACCAAATGAATATTATACACCTTTCACATATCTAAGGCCTATGCTCTGAAACATCTCAGCACCACTATTTCAAAAGGACTCTAGATGAAGCTACACAGGTTTTTAAGAATGTTTTTTAAAGTTTTAGTGACAGATTAACAACATTTGTATATTATTAACAGGAGAAACACTCTTGAGAACCCAGCTAGGTATCTCTGTGGCCTTGAAAAATACTCATGATGAAATAATACGGGTTTTCAAGAATGTTTTAATGGTTCTAGTGATGGATTAACAACATTTCTACATTATTAATCTTGAGAACCCAGTGTTTTGGTGAAATTTCTTGTTTGTGCGCGCGTGTGTGTGTGTGTGTGTTAGAGTTTACGAGGACAGGTATGCTTACGGATGTACAGACAGACACACAGGCCAGTCTCTCGCTGCATCCATGTCCCAGCTGTCCCAGTCAAGTGAAGCCCCCAGATGCCGCAGCTGGTCGAATATCATTGTTCCTTCCTCCTCTTCTTCCACACTTCATCAATAAACCTGCAAAAAACGGCAAATTTGTCTTTTAAATATGTAAGTTAGTTGTACGTAGTCTACTGCCCAAGAAAACAGAAAACTGGCTAACTATTTTGACTGCATAGAAAAATTACACACACACATACACACACACACACACACACACACAGTTTTGTATATTCATGTCTCTCTATCATTCTAGTTTTCTCAAGGCAACACTCACTCTTCTGTCTGTCAAGGTTGTGTCTGGTGTTCCCCTGGGCGTCCCACAGGTGCCTCTCCACCACCACCTGTGTTGCTGACCCTGTGTGGTGTGCCCCGGGATGAACACTGCCTCACCACGCTGCATCTGTGCCTGCATCAGAGAGAGAGAGAGAGAGAGAGAGAGAGAGAGAGAGAGAGAGAGAGAGAGAGAATATTAACATGGGACAGAAGGGGTTATTATTAAGTTAATTTTAATGAGAGAGAGAGAGAGAGAGAGAGAGAGAGAGAGAGAGAGAGAGAGAGAGAGAGAGAGAGAGAGAGAGAGAGAGAGAGAGAGAGAGAGAGAGAGAATATTAACATGGGACAGAAGGGGTTATTATTAAGTTAACTTTAATGAGAGAGAGAGAGAGAGAGAGAGAGAGAGAGAGAGAGAGAGAGAGAGAGAGAGAGAGAGAGAGAGAGAGAGAGAGAGAGAGAGAGAGAGAGAGAGAGAGAGAGAGAGAGAGAGAGAGAGAGAGAGAGAGAGAGAGAGAGACTTAACCTAACTTAACCTAACTGAATTAATATAAACCTAACCTGATGGAAACAAATAAATGAAAATAAAAAGCTGCAGCCGGCCTCACCTTTCTTGACAGGCGCCTTTTTTTATGTTCATACACTTTTCCCTGGTGGCACACGCTGCTAGCCGCCCCCTGGCCACGCCCTTCGCTACCTCACGCATGTACAGATCCATTGCCCCTCTAAAAAGCAACAAATTCACCCGTATATCAAGTCTGACTGCGTTTGCTTACATTTCTCTGGGTCTCGGTCTGGGCTCAGGCCTGCAGGATGGGAGAATGATAGAAAACGAGAGATTTTCAGGCAAGACTAGTATAAGTTGAGGCTCTATTATAAAATACTGTGATACAATATTACTATTACTATTACTACTACTACTAATAATAATAATAATAATAATAATAATAATAATAATAGTAATAATAATAATAGTAATAATAATAATGAAAAACACACAATGCACATGATCACAAGACCACTCCTGCACACACACACACACACACATACACACTGAACATTACCTATTCACTTGAGCACTTACTTGGTCATCGTCTGAGTTTTGTAGATTGTGATTGACAGAGACAGAGACAGAGACAGAGACAGAGACAGAGAGAGAGAGAGAGAGAGAGAGAGAGAGAGAGAGAGAGAGAGAGAGAGAGAGAGAGAGAGTACTAGTCATCTCTATCATTGAACATAAATTCCTAATATATGTATAGGTTTGTGTATACTAACCTTACTTAATGTGTATAGATTTCTGAGCATATACCAGCATCTCTTATGAGTTTATGTGTGTATATCAGATTTAGCAAGTGTATGGATGCGTCTCTAAGTGTATCCCACTGTTTGTATACAAGTTTGTGTGTGTATACCAGACTTAGTAAGCGTGTGTGTGTTTCTAAGAATATACAACCAATAGCAAGTGTTTGTATATGTCTCTAAGTGTATACCTGTCTTAACTGTCTGTTTGTGCGTGTATACCAGCATTACATAGTGTTTGTAATGGTTGGTGTGTATACTAGTCCTTTTTAATTGTTACCAACTATCCCAGCCCTTCCAGACCCACCTGAGGCATACAGCGTCACCCCAGAGTACAGCCCCAGGTTCGTCTGGCTAGCCCCGATGACGATGAAAGCAGGAACCATCATTATCACCTGCTGTGGTTGATGATGATGGCTTCTACACACACACACACACACACACACACACACAACCTCAGACAGCAATTCCTGGAAGAAGAGAGGACAGAACAGCATGCCAGCCACAGCAAGAGCGAGTGCGTGAACAGCCACGGCCACCAACCAGTCACTACTTCCCTAGCAGAAGAACGCAGCCCCCAGAGTCGACCCAGTGGTGAAGTCTGTGCTCAATATCCTTTATCATGACTCTCTCTCTCTCTCTCTCTCTCTCTCTCTCTCTCTCTCTCTCTCTCTCTCTCTCTCTCTCTCTCTCTCTCTCTCTCATCCACCATTAGCCAGTCTCCCTCTCCCTCTCTCACCATTGGTCAGTGGCCTGTACAGCAGACACCCAGTTGTCACGGTGAAGGGATTTTCTCCAAGTACTGTACCTCCATCACTCCCTCCAGGCTCCTCCCACTTTCCTCCAGTCACTATGTAAGCTTGATGATCAGCAGCTGTCCCTCTATACCACAAGCTTCACTCTGGGCAGCTCTCTGGAGGCCTCCGAACCTGTGGGTGTAAGGTTAGGTTAGGTTAAGTTAGGTTAGGCTAGGTTAGGTTAGGTTAGGTTAGGTTAAGTTAGGTTAGGCTAGGTTAGGTTAGGTTGGTTAGGTTAGGCCTGTGGATGGTGTGTGGAGGAGGACAGGACAAGGAGACCAGTGGGAAGGCTGTGGAAGGCCTGTGAATTTCAAGGTAATGCAACACCTCACACCAACAACACCAGAACAATGCCTCACCTAGCCACCTGCAGCCACATCACAGTCTCTCCCCCTCGTAGGTAATGGCAGCAGTGGTGGTGGTGGTGGTGGTGGTGTTGCAAGGAGGAGGCAAGGCACCCATGACTGGAAAAGGAGAGGTGAGTGCCTTGAGGCTGCAGGACGGGGTGTGCAGCTGTGTGGGAGACAAGAGGGTGGGTGAGAGGGAGTGGGCACATGGGAGAGAGTGAGTGTGTTCTATGGCAAGTTCTATATAGGATTTCAAGGGTGTTTTTGTATATGATAGGGAAAATATTAATACATACATACATACATACATACATACATTTTCATCTCCCAAGCACCCCTCTTCTCTCCTCCTCTTCCCTCTTCCCCTGTTTCATGCAAATAGGTCAACACACACACACACACACACACATTCATAGAGGGATAGATATTAGCACAGCATGATTTAAACCACTAATATAACTATCAAACACACACACACACACACACACACACTTCTCCACAAATCTGAAGGCACTGTGGTTTCCAAGCCCTTAAAGTGAAAGAGTGTTGAGGGCATAATATTGCACCACTGCCAGCATGAACTTGTCACTAAAGCTGTCATGCACCTCACACGCCTCCTGTCACCCGCTCATGCCAGCTGCCAATGCAGAACGCACCCTCCAGCACTCAATGTTTGGGGAGATAGTTCTTTGTTAATGGAAGATAATTAGATTTTCTCTTATATCAAGTTGAATTGGTTTAGCTGACACTCTCTCTCTCTCTCTCTCTCTCTCTCTCTCTCTCTCTCTCTCTCTCTCTCTCTCTCTCTCTCTCTCTCTCTCTCTCTCTTTCACAATTGATTCCAAAGGCCACAAAGATGATTAGCAGAGGTTTTCGTGAGTGTTTCTCCTGTTAGTAATGTAGGAATGTTGTTAATTTGTCACTAAAACCATGAAAAACATCCTTAAAAACCTGTGCTACTTCAAATAGAGCCTTTTTAAAGCGTGTTTCTCCCATCAGTAGAGTAGAAATGTAGTTATTTATTTATATTTTATATATAACACACACACACACACACACACGTGGTCTGGCAGGGAAGTGTTATGAGAGATGTACAAACGCATAGCAAGGCAAGGCACACAGCTTTCACACCCACCTCACACTCACTCACAACACTCTTTCAACACCTTAACCTTTGTTGGGGAAGGGAAGCACTACTGCCTTAACCTTACAAATACACTTATTATAGCTTATCTCTTACATATACAAAGATAAAGCACACAAATTTCACCGTTACTCTCACCCACAACAATCTTTCAATGCGTTAATACTTGTTGGGAAAGAGAACCACTAAAATATTATCTCCTACAAATATATTTAAACACTCACTCAACACTCAACACCTTAGCCCTTGATGGAGATGAGAAGCACTCCTATCCTAACCTTACAAGAGCACTCACTAAAATCTTATCTCCTACATATACCAAAACAAAAACACAATTTTCACCCTCACTCACTCAACACACAACACCTTAGCCCTTGATTGAGATGAGAAGCACTCCTACCCTAACTTTACAAGAGCACTCATTAAAATCCTATCTCCTACATATACC
The DNA here is from genome assembly GCF_035594125.1 of Scylla paramamosain. Classification (NCBI taxonomy): domain Eukaryota; kingdom Metazoa; phylum Arthropoda; class Malacostraca; order Decapoda; family Portunidae; genus Scylla; species Scylla paramamosain. The sequence goes on from NC_087165.1 coordinate 25,309,101, forward strand.
AAAACACACAATTTTCACCCTCACTCAATCAACACTCAACACCTTAGCCCTTGACGGAGACGAGAAGCACTCCTACCCTAATCTTACAAGAGCACTCACCAAAATCTTATCTCTACTCCATTCATTGATCCATACACCAACCCAGTTACCCCACACAAGACTCAATGCACCACAAAGTTATACACATTCATCTATCTATGCCACACTGACTATTGAAGTTGGTGGAGCACAGGGTGAACCAAAGGGCATCAGCTCCACACTCTGGGATGCCTGTGGGGAAGTTCCTCCTGATACCAGTGAGTACCTCTTCTGTATTCAGGCTCCCCTCCATCCTCTCACACAGTACCTGAGGGCATGAGGGGGTGGTGAGAGGACAAGAGGCTACGAGGGAAGGGATGAAATGTGGTGAAAAACAGAAGAGAAAACAGATGAGCAGGAAAATGGAAGCAGAGAAGAGGAAAAGGAAGAAAAGAGAAGAGATGAAAAGACAAAGAAAGGGAGAAAACAGAGAAAACAGAATTATAAACACAATTTTTGCCATCGCATCTAAAAATCTCTCTCTCTCTCTCTCTCTCTCTCTCTCTACAGTGCTCCGTTCAAAAAAATACACTTGCTAAGAAGCTTTCACAAATATTCATGTATCAACTGCTGTCCAGATACTGCTCACCACACCCAATGAACATCAGTACAGAACACACTCCAGCACCAGCAAGTCACGCACCTCCAGGGACACCCCACTGATCACATCCAGGGGGTTTATCACATTGCCCCAGGACTTGGATGTCTTGTGGCCGCCACCATCACACAGGAGGCCATGCAGCAGCACAGTCTGGGGAGGGAGGGTGATATAACATAGGTGATATAACACAGGCAATACTGGTAACAATTAATATCAAACTACGTAAGAGGAAGGAGAGGTAACACACAGGTAGTCAGTTCTTTCAATCTATCAGCATCTATAAACATTACTAGCCTTCTGAAATCTCCATCTTTTTATCAAACAATTAGTAATGCTAGAGTTTACAGTATCAACAGATATTTTAGTTATATATCAATGAAAATATGGACTAATTACACACCTACAATTAGTTACCTGAGTTTCTGATAACACATAAGACAAAGGAACAAAAACAAGATCAATAACAGAGAACAGGACCACAAAGAATGCATATCAACTGAAGGAAAAACAATAAAAAGTAAACATTTCTGCCATATATCAGACCATCCAAACTAACACTAGGTAAACACACGTACCTTCCTTCTGCACAGCCTTCCGCCTTGCATCTTACTCCGAGCAGCTGCCACCCACACCTCCCGGCCGTCTGCTGCAGTGATGTGGTACACTGGCATTCTGTGGCCCCACCAGAGTTGCTGGGAGACACACCAGTCTGTGATGTTGTCCAGCCAGCTATGCCATGCCCTCCTGTGCAGCTGTGGCACCAGGTTCAGACGGCCGCTCTGCACAGCCTCAGACGCCTCCTGTGCCAACTCCTTGCACCGAACGAACCTGTGTAGACATGAAAGTAAGCAAGCAAGAGAGAGAGAGAGAGAGAGAGAGAGAGAGAGAGAGAGAGAGAGAGAGAGAGAGAGAGAGAGAGAGAGAGAGAGAGAGAGAGAGAGAGAGAGAGAGAGAGAGAGAGAGAGAGAGAGAGAGAGAGAGAGAGAGAGAGAGAGAGAGAGAGAGAGAGAGAGAGAGACTTAACCTAACTTAACCTAACCTAACTGAATTAATATAAACCTAACCTGATGGAAACAAATAAATAAAAATAAAAAGCTGCAGCCGGCCTCACCTTTCTTAACAGGCGCCTTTTTTTATGTTCATACACATTTCCCTGGTGGCACACGCTGCTAGCCGCCCCCTGGCCACGCCCCTCGCCACCTCACTCATGTACAGATCCAATGCCCCTCTAAAAAGCAACAAATTCACCCGTATATCAAGTCTGACTGCGTTTGTTTACATTTCTCTGGGTCTCGGTCTGGGCTCAGGCCTGCAGGATGGGAGAATGATAGAAAACGAGAGATTTTCAGGCAAGACTAGTATAAGTTGAGGCTCTATTAAAAAATACCGTGATACAATATTACTATTACTACTAATAATAATAATAATAATTATAATAATAATAATAATAGTAATAATAATAGTAATAATAATAATGAAAAACACACAATGCACATGATCGCAAGACCACTCCTGCACACACACACATACACACTGAACATTACCTATTCACTTGAGCACATACTTGGTCATCGTCTGAGTTTTGTAGATCGTGATTGACAGAGACAGAGACAGAGAGAGAGAGAGAGAGAGAGAGAGAGAGAGAGAGAGAGAGAGAGAGAGAGAGAGAGAGAGAGAGAGAGAGAGAGAGAGAGAGAGAGAGAGAGAGAGAGAGAGAGAGAGAGAGTTACTAGTCATATCTATCATTGAACATAAATTCCTAATATATTGTAAAGGTTTGTGTATACTAACCTTACTTAATGTGTATAGATTACTGAGCATATACCAGCATCTCTTATGAGTTTGTGTGTGTATATCAAGATTTAGCAAGTGTATGGATGCGTCTCTAAGTGTATCCCAGTATTTGTATACAAGTTTGTGTGTGTATACCAGACTTAGTAAGCGTGTGTGTGTTTCTAAGAATATACAACCAATAGCAAGTGTTTGTATATGTCTCTAAGTGTATACCTGTCTTAACTGTCTGTTTGTGCGTGTATACCAGCATTACATAGTGTTTGTAATGGTTGGTGTGTATACTAGTCCTTTTTAATTGTTACCAACTATCCCAGCCCCTCCAGACCCACCTGAGGCATACAGCGTCACCCCAGAGTACAGCCCCAGGTTCGTCTGGCTAGCCCCGATGACGATGAAAGCAGGAACCATCATTATCACCTGCTGTGGTTGATGATGATGGCTTCTACACACACACACACACACACACACACACACACACACACACACACACACACACACAACCTCAGACAGCAATTCCTGGAAGAAGAGAGGACAGAACAGCATGCCAGCCACAGCAAGAGCGAGTGCGTGAACAGCCACGGCCACCAACCAGTCAGTACTTGCCTAGCAGAAGAACGCAGCCCCCAGAGTCGACCCAGTGGTGAAGTCTGTGCTCAATATCCTTTATCATGACTCTCTCTCTCTCTCTCTCTCTCTCTCTCTCTCTCTCTCTCTCTCTCTCTCTCTCTCTCATCCACCATTAGCCAGTCTCCCTCTCCCACCATTGGTCAGTGGCCTGTACAGCAGACACCCAGTTGTCACGGTGAAGGGATTTTCTCCAAGTACTGTACCTCCATCACTCCCTCCAGGCTCCTCCCACTTTCCTCCAGTCACTATGTAAGCTTGATGATCAGCAGCTGTCCCTCTATACCACAAGCTTCACTCTGGGCAGCTCTCTGGAGGCCTCCGAACCTGTGGGTGTAAGGTTAGGTTAGGTTAAGTTAGGTTAGGCTAGGTTAGGTTAGGTTAAGTTAGGTTAGGCTAGGTTAGGTTAGGTTGGTTAGGTTAGGCCTGTGGATGGTGTGTGGAGGAGGACAGGACAAGGAGACCAGTGGGAAGGCTGTGGAAGGCCTGTGAATTTCAAGGTAATGCAACACCTCACACCAACAACACCAGAACAATGCCTCACCTAGCCACCTGCAGCCACATCACAGTCTCTCCCCCTCGTAGGTAATGGCAGCAGTGGTGGTGGTGGTGGTGTTGCAAGGAGGAGGCAAGGCACCCATGACTGGAAAAGGAGAGGTGAGTGCCTTGAGGCTGCAGGACGGGGTGTGCAGCTGTGTGGGAGACAAGAGGGTGGGTGAGAGGGAGTGGGCACATGGGAGAGAGTGAGTGTGTTCTATGGCAAGTTCTATATAGGATTTCAAGGGTGTTTTTGTATATGATAGGGAAAATATTAATACATACATACATACATACATACATACATACATTTTCATCTCCCAAGCACCCCACTTCTCTCCTCCTCTTCCCTCTTCCCCTGTTTCATGCAAATAGGTCAACACACACACACACACACACATTCATAGAGGGATAGATATTAGCACAGCATGATTTAAACCACTAATATAACTATCAAACACACGCACACACACACACACACACACACACACACTTCTCCACAAATCTGAAGGCACTGTGGTTTCCAAGCCCTTAAAGTGAAAGAGTGTTGAGGGCATAATATTGCACCACTGCCAGCATGAACTTGTCACTAAAGCTGTCATGCGCCTCACACGCCTCCTGTCACCCGCTCATGCCAGCTGCCAATGCAGAACGCACCCTCCAGCACTCAATGTTTGGGGAGATAGTTCTTTGTTAATGGAAGATAATTAGATTTTCTCTCATATCAAGTTGAACTGGTTTAGCTGACACTCTCTCTCTCTCTCTCTCTCTCTCTCTCTCTCTCTCTCTCTCTCTCTCTCTCTCTCTCTCTCTCTTTCACGATTGATTCCAAAGGCCACAAAGATGATTAGCAGAGGTTTTCGTGAGTGTTTCTCCTGTTAGTAATGTAGGAATGTTGTTAATTTGTCACTAAAACCATGAAAAACATCCTTAAAAACCTGTGCCACTTCAAATAGACCCTTTTTAAAGCGTGTTTCTCCCATCAGTAGAGTAGAAATGTAGTTATTTATTTATATTTTATATATAACACACACACACACACACACACACGTGGTCTGGCAGGGAAGTGTTATGAGAGATGTACAAACGCATAGCAAGGCAAGGCACACAGCTTTCACACCCACCTCACACTCACTCACAACACTCTTTCAACACCTTAACCTTTGTTGGGGAAGAGAAGCACTACTGCCTTAACCTTACAAATACACTTATTATAGCTTATCTCTTACATATACGAAGATAAAGCACACAAATTTCACCGTTACTCTCACCCACAACAATCTTTCAATGCGTTAATACTTGTTGGGAAAGAGAACCACTAAAATATTATCTCCTACAAATATATTTAAACACTCACTCAACACTCAACACCTTAGCCCTTGATGGAGATGAGAAGCACTCCTATCCTAACCTTACAAGAGCACTCACTAAAATCTTATCTCCTACATATACCAAAACAAAAACACAATTTTCACCCTCACTCACTCAACACACAACACCTTAGCCCTTGATTGAGATGAGAAGCACTCCTACCCTAACTTTACAAGAGCACTCATTAAAATCTTATCTCCTACATATACCAAAACACACAATTTTCACCCTCACTCAATCAACACTCAACACCTTAGCCCTTGACGGAGACGAGAAGCACTCCTACCCTAATCTTACAAGAGCACTCACCAAATTCTTATCTCTACTCCATTCATTGATCCATACACCAACCCAGTTACCCCACACAAGACTCAATGCACCACAAAGTTATACACATTCATCTATCTATGCCACACTGACTATTGAAGTTGGTGGAGCACAGGGTGAACCAAAGGGCATCAGCTCCACACTCTGGGATGCCTGTGGGGAAGTTCCTCCTGATACCAGTGAGTACCTCTTCTGTATTCAGGCTCCCCTCCATCCTCTCACACAGTACCTGAGGGCATGAGGGGGTGGTGAGAGGACAAGAGGCTACGAGGGAAGGGATGAAATGTGGTGAAAAACAGAAGAGAAAACAGATGAGCAGGAAAATGGAAGCAGAGAAGAGGAAAAGGAAGAAAAGAGAAGAGATGAAAAGACAAAGAAAGGGAGAAAACAGAGAAAACAGAATTATAAACACAATTTTTGCCATCACATCTAAAAATCTCTCTCTCTCTCTCTCTCTCTACAGTGCTCCGTTCAAAAAAATACACTTGCTAAGAAGCTTTCACAAATATTCATGTATCAACTGCTGTCCAGATACTGCTCACCACACCCAATGAACATCAGTACAGAACACACTCCAGCACCAGCAAGTCACGCACCTCCAGGGACGCCCCACTGATCACATCCAGGGGGTTTATCACATTGCCCCAGGACTTGGATGTCTTGTGGCCGCCACCATCACACAGGAGGCCATGCAGCAGCACAGTCTGGGGAGGGAGGGTGATATAACATAGGTGATATAACACAGGCAATACTGGTAACAATTAATATCAAACTACGTAAGAGGAAGGAGAGGTAACACACAGGTAGTCAGTTCTTTCAATCTATCAGCATCTATAAACATTACTAGCCTTCTGAAATCTCCATCTTTTTATCAAACAATTAGTAATGCTAGAGTTTACAGTATTAACAGATATTTTAGTTATATACCAATGAAAATATGGACTAATTACACACCTACAATTAGTTACCTGAGTTTCTGATAACACATAAGACAAAGGAACAAAAACAAGATCAATAACAGAGAACAGGACCACAAAGAATGCATATCAACTGAAGGAAAAACAATAAAAAGTAAACATTTCTGCCATATATCAGACCATCCAAACTAACACTAGGTAAACACACGTACCTTCCTTCTGCACAGCCTTCCGCCTTGCATCTTCCTCCGAGCAGCTGCCACCCACACCTCCCGGCCGTCTGCTGCAGTGATGTGGTACACTGGCATTCTGTGGCCCCACCAGAGTTGCTGGGAGACACACCAGTCTGTGATGTTGTCCAGCCAGCTATGCCATGCCCTCCTGTGCAGCTGTGGCACCAGGTTCAGACGGCCGCTCTGCACAGCCTCAGACACCTCCTGTGCCAACTCCTTGCACCGAACGAACCTGTGTAGACATGAAAGTAAGCAAGCAAGAGAGAGAGAGAGAGAGAGAGAGAGAGAGAGAGAGAGAGAGAGAGAGAGAGAGAGAGAGAGAGAGAGAGAGAGAGAGAGAGAGAGAGAGAGAGAGAGAGAGAGAGAGAGAGAGAGAGAGAGAGAGAGAGAGAGAGAGAGAGAGACTTAACCTAACTTAACCTAACCTAACTGAATTAATATAAACTTAACCTGATGGAAACAAATAAATAAAAATAAAAAGCTGCAGCCGGCCTCACCTTTCTTGACAGGCGCCTTTTTTTATGTTCATACACATTTCCCTGGTGGCACACGCTGCTAGCCGCCCCCTGGCCACGCCCCTCGCCACCTCACTCATGTACAGATCCATTGCCCCTCTAAAAAGCAACAAATTCACCCGTATATCAAGTCTGACTCTGCGTTTGTTTACATTTCTCTGGGTCTCTGTCTGGGCTCAGGCCTGCAGGATGGGAGAATGATAGAAAACGAGAGATTTTCAGGCAAAACTAGTATAAGTTGAGGCTCTATTATAAAATACCGTGATACAATATTACTATTACTACTACTACTACTACTAATAATAATAATAATAATAATAACAATAATAGTAATAATAATAATAATAATAATAACAATAATAGTAATAATAATAATAGTAATAATAATAATGAAAAACACACAATGCACATGATCGCAAGACCACTCCTGCACACACACATACACACTGAACATTACTTGAGCACTTACTTGGTCATCGTTTGAGTTTTGTAGATCGTGATTGAGGGTGATGCAACCACCCTCAATTATTCTCACTGTGTTCTCCAAATACTGGTTGCAAGATGTAGCAGTGACTGATGAGGATCTAAAACTATAATTATGTCATACGATAAGAAAACAAATTTAGGACACACACACACACTATCAGTCAAATAGCCTTTGAATCAGGAGTGCTTATACCTCATGTCTTAATATCGCTCTTTTTCCTAACAGTATACTGAGGTCGACAAACTGAAAGGCTTTGGAAGAGTCAACAAAGACTGATTTCCCTAATTAATTGCTTGGTATGTCAGTTACTTTGAATCGTCTTTTTGCCTGGTATATTTTGGACTCTAATTATTAATGCATCTGCTAGTCCATCATCACATTGTATCCAGCCACTTTGAAGCTTTCCTTAACTAAAAACATCACTCCTTTCTTATTTGATCTTTTTCATAAGTTGTATCTATTTTGTTCAATGTTCTCTACTTGTAACTCATCACAATTTTATTTCTGTAAGGTGAATTATATCCAGACTCATCAGGATAAACATTTGGCTTAATCCCAAGATGAGGCTATTAATATTATTCTGCATCACACTCCATAGGGCTTCTTTCTCCTTCACTGTTTTCCAGCCCTCCCTCATGTTCAGGTACCACTTCCTCACTTTCTTGTCCAAAACTCTCCACTACAATATCTCCTGCTATTGTTCTTACCCTCATCTATTGCCTCTACATCCTCAGTTAGTTAACTCTTCCCTCTCCTCTTCAGTGAGTTAATATCTGTTAGCTCATCCTTAGCCAGCCTCCAGACAACTGCCAGAGTATCTTTCTGTGATTTAAATTAGATTCTTAACGGTCTGTGCCATTTACCTATGAATTTCCCTACCCTGTGATGAGATGGGTGTGTGGGTGATGGGATGTGTGAGTGACTGGGTGAGTGGGTGATGGGATGGGTGACAGTGAGCAGACTGGATGTGTGACTGACAGACTGACTGGATGGATGGTCAAGTTGCACAGATTGGATGAACAGACACACTCACTAACCTAAAGTGAAAAATAAATAAATAAAATATATATTACACAGTCCTTCACCCATAGTCTCTCTCTCTCTCTCTCTCTCTCTCTCTCTCTCTCTCTGTGGCTCCTGGTCCCCCCTTTTTTTCAAGCAAGGTATTATTCGCTCACAGGCGAGGGTGTCATGAGGCGCCACCTCACTCATTGTCGCCAGGTTGAGAGGTTGTGCAGAAATGTACTAAACCAGTGCGTAAGGGAACCAATATATCCAAAATTCATACCCTCTTCAGTAATAATTAAACCAAAAAATAGTGAAAAATAAACCAAAACATATGAGTGAAGACTAAATAAAAAAAACAAGAGAAAAACACACAAGAATAAATAAAAAGCAACCAAAAAAATTAATAAAAGTCAATTCCTTAAAAGAACCATTTCAAACAAAAAACTCAAATATATGTAAACCAAAACGCAAAAACAATTACGTAAACCCAAAACATTATATGTACGTAAACCCAAGAAATTGTATATACGCAAATGGAAAAAAATACGCACATCCGCAAACCAAAAAAAAATATCCGTAAATCCTAAACCAAAAAAATCCGTAAAAGAAAAAAAATCCGTAAAAGCAAAATACGTAAAACCAAAAAAAAAAAATACGTAAACCAAAAAAATACGTAAAATAAAAAATATACATAAAACCACAAAAAGGGGAACCAATATATCCAAAATTCATACCCTCTTCAGTAATAATTAAACCAAAAAATAGTGAAAAATAAACCAAAACATATAAGAGTGAAGACTAAATAAAAAACAAGGGAAAAACACAAGAATAAATAAAAAGCAACCAAAAAATTTAATAAGTCAATTCCTTAAAAGAACCATTTCAAACAAAAAACCAAAACGCAAAAACAATTACGTAAACCCAAAACATTATATGTACGCAAACCCAAGAAATTGTATATACGCAAATGGAAAAAAATACGCACATCCGCAAACCAAAAAAAAATATCCGTAAATCCTAAACCAAAAAAATCCGTAAAAGAAAAAAATCTGTAAAAGCAAAATACGTAAAACCAAAAAAAAATACGTAAACCAAAAAATACGTAAAATAAAAAATATACGTAAAACCCCAAATAAAATCCGTGGAAGTAAAAAAAATCGTAAAATCGTAAAACTAAAATAAATAACCATAAAACCCAAAAAAATATTCATAAAACCAAAAAAATATCCGTAAAGATAAGAAAAAATATTCGTGAATCCAAAAAAATTGTAAAATCATAAAACTAAAACAAATAATCGTAACCAAAAAAAATATTCATAAACCCAAAAAAATATCCGTAAAGATAAAAAAATATACGTGAATCCAAAAAAATTGTAAAATTGTAAAATTAAAATAATCGTAATAATAATAATAATAATAATAATAGTAATAATAACAATAATAATAATAATAATAATAATAAAAATCGTAAAACTAAAAAAATTCATAAAACCAAAAAAAATAAATAAATAAAACCAAAATATTCGTAAATCCCTAAAATACTTGTAAAATTATAAAACAACAAAAATATTCACAGAACCAAGAAAATATTCACAAAACCAAAAGAAATATTTAAAAAATGAGAAAATACATATACTTGTAAAAGCAAGCCACCAAAAAAAAAAAAAAACATAGGACACCAAAAGTACAATAATGACACCAAAAGTACATTTGTAATACTAAAAATACACAGCTGATACCAAAAAATAAACAAACATTCATAAAACCAAACAAATACATACAAATAAAAAATAAAAACTTTGAAAGACCCCAGATAATAAAACTAGAATGGGTATTGATGCGGAGAAAAAAGTGTGAAATACTGGTAAAAACAGACAAAACCACACGCCACAAACACTGACCACAGCAACGAATGAATAAACATGAATATCAAGTTAACGTAAATATAACTAAATTTAGTACAAAAAGAGAAAATAATTACCGTAATGGAAGCTTCCTGACGGTCACTCCCACCACGGCCCCACGAGGGAACGACCGGGCCTGCCGCTGTCCACCCAGGTCCCCCGCCAGAACTAAAGAAAGGGGAAGGAACTGGGCACACAAGGTGCATTAGACATGCATGGCCTAGCAGGTAAAATAGCTAAATATATAAAAATCCTAAGTCAGAATACAGATCGCTAGGACTTACAGATGTACACACATGGCATACACCTGTGCATCCTAGAAAGCTGCAAGAGCTGACAATACATAGCTAAATCCTGAGTTAAAAACTGTCACAACATGCAGATGTACACTCCAGGCATACACCTGCACATCACAACAGCTGCAAAAGCTAAATATATAATATCAATCCTAGACTGTATATATAACATATATATTACATATATTAAAAAAATATACATATATATAGGTATATATATACTGATATATTTATAAAAAGCTAAATATATCAATCAATCAATCCTAGAAAATGTATATATAACATATATATTACATATATTAAAAAAATATACATATATATAGGTATATATATACTCTGATATATTTATAAAAGCTAAATATATCAATCCTAGACAATGTATATTTAACATATATTATGTATATTGAAAAAATATACATATATATAGGTATATAATATACACAAATTATTTAATCATCTAATGCAAAGTCTATATATATATAAACATGATATATATATATACACAAGTTATATAATCCCACTAAAGCAAAAATGTATACATATATAAGTATTATAAATAATACATATATATACATACACATACATTTATTAATAATTATCTAACCCCCCGCCGGCAGGGTTGCCAACCCGACCGGCCCGCTGCCGCTGGAACATCTTCTTTCTGGGAGAGAAAAGGGAGAAAAAAGGGCGCACTCTAGGTGCATTATACATCCTGACATAAATGTAGCTAAGACATACATGAAATGAAATAAATATATATATATCAATAATCCTATCCTAAACCAAGCCGATCGGCTGACCAGGCCGACCGGCTTACCTGTTGCTGCTACTACTGCAATCGCGCCTTCGCTGCCATCGCGCCTTCCCTCCATCTCCCCTCGCGCCTGCCACACACTAGCTAGGAAAGGGAAGAAAGGCGCGCACAGCGGCGCTACATGCCTAACGGGTTAAGGTAGCTAAGACATAAATAAATAATTGATACACACATCAGATATACGTCTTAAGGACGTATATCAAAATATATGCATCAAAAAAAATATATGGATCACTATATATATGCATATATCCGGAAATATATACATATACATTACGCGATCCTACCAAAAAAAAAATCATACCTGCCAGTCGGATGGCTAGTCCGACTGGCATACCGGCGGCGACATCTTCTTCTTCTGCAACCAGGAACCCGGAACATCTTCTTTCTGGGAGAGAAAAGGGAAAAAAGTGCACCCGAAGGTGCATTATACATCCTAACAAGCATGTAGCTAAGACATATATATATATATATATAAAAAAAAAATATATATATCACACCTAACCTAAACCTGACCGGTCGAGTGGTCAACTCGACCGGTGTACCTTATACCTGTGGCTCCCGCGTTGCCGCAGCAAGTGGAAACAGACAGCAGACCACAGCCGTCCTCCCATGGCAGCCTGGAAGAAAAGGACCCGTTGAGAAAACATGGCTATGCGTCCATTGCCTATAAAGAAAAGGCTGCCATCAGTCTGAGTAACAGAAGACAACCTTGCCTATCCTGACCAGATGGCCTCACCGACAACACCACCATGCAAACAAAATGACCATCAAGGCAACAATTCACACCAAAAAAAAAACCCTGGCAACAATAACTGCCAGAGGGCGAACCTCCCGCGTCAGAGGAAGCATTACACCAACAACAGTTAAAACACAAACAAACATTTATTTCATTGTCTGCTGTTTCTTCATAGATACATTTACATTAAAGAGACCTAGATGACTGAAGCAGAAGTCTTCACTCTTGGCTGAGGGTGAAATGTTCCTCTTCTCTCTTGTGGACACCTGTGGGAACCATTACCAAACAAAACAAAGCAGTATTAAGCCAAACACCAAAAAAAAAATATATGTAGAAGTCTTCATTCTTGACTGAGGGTGAAATGTTCCTCTTCTCTCTTGCGGACACCTGTGAGAACCCTTACCAAGCAAAACAAAGCAGTATTAAGCCACCCAAAAAAAAAAAAAAAAAAAATTAACAAAACCGCGAAATATAACATCAATAAACTTAATATATAAATAAAACATGTAATTTATCAATAAATTTGCAAAAAAAATTATTTTCCCTCCCACCAATAAAATAATTAAATAAATCAAATAAGCTGTAAAAGAAAAATAATAAATATTTATGTTAGTATATTTGTTATTATGTTAGTATATTTGTTAGAGCCAGTAGTAGAAAATTACCACCACCACCACCACCACCACCCTAACTACATTCATTGTTTCTATAATGCCCTGTATATTGATAAAGTACTACTACTACTACTACTACTACTATTACTACTACTACTACCACCACCACCACTATAGAATCTTCTGTGGTCTTGTATATTTCTTGCATTCCAAACACACTTCTGAAAAGAGAACACACACACACACACACCACACACACAAATAAAATAATATAATAAGAATATAATAATCTAGCACTCTTAATAATAATTATCTATCTTAATCTCACTCTTACTAATAATTATCTATCTCTGTATATATCTATCTAACTAACACTCTTAATAATAATTATCTATCTATCTTAATCTCACTCTTACTAATAATTATCTATCTCTGTATCTATCTATCTCTTTATCTCTTTACTTTGCCGGTAACCAAGATTATTTGCAGCACATTCCAGGATGGTGTGGGCCTGTTTCTGCTCCGTCATCTTTCTTCACTGTTCCTCACCATCACCTTCCTTCCAAGGTATCTGCAAATAACAGGGAAAATTAGAAGAGTTGGTCATATTTCCTCCACCCACCCTGCCCTTCCTTATATATATATATATATATATATATATATATATATATATATATATATATATATATATATATATATATATATATATATATATATATATATATATATATATATATATATATATATATATATATATATATATATAATTTTTATATTTTTTTTATGTAGGAGTGACACTGGCCAAGGGCAACAAAAATCTAAGAAAAAAAAAAGCCTACTGAAATGCCAGTCCCATAAAAGGGTCAAAGCAGTGGTCAAAAATTGGTGGATAAGTGTTTTGAAACCTCCCTCTTGAAAGAATTCAAGTTGTAGGAAGGTAGAAATACAGAAGCAGGCAGGGAGTTCCAGAGTTTACCAGAGAAAGGGATGAATAACTGAGAATACTGGTTAACTCTTGCATTAGAGAGGTGGACAGAATAGGGGTGAGAGAAAGAAGAAAGTCTTGTGCAGCGAGGCTGCGGAAGGAGGGGAGGCATGCAGTTAGCAAGATCAGAAGAGCAGTTAGCATGAAAATAGCGGTAGAAGACAGCTAGATATGCAACATTGCAGCGGTGATAGAGAGGCTGAAGACAGTCAGTTAGAGGAGAGGAGTTGATGAGACGAAAAGCTTTTGATTCCACCCTGTCTAGAAGAGCAGTATGAGTGGAATCCCCCCAGACATGTGAAGCATACTCCATATAAGGCCCTTGTACAGAGTTAGCAGCTGGGGGGGTGAGAAAAACTGGCAGAGACATCTCAAAACACCTAACTTCATAGAAGCAGTTTTAGCTAGAGATGAGATGTGAAGTTTCCAGTTCAGATTATAAGTAAAGGACAGAGCGAGGATGTTCAGTGTAGAAGAGGGGGACAGTTGAGCGTCATTGAAGAGGGGATAGTTGTCTGGAAGTTTGTGTCGAGTTGATAGATGGAGGAATTGAGTTTTTGAGGCATTGAACAATACCAAGTTTGCTCTGTCCCAATCAGAAATTTTAGAAAGATCAGAAGTCAGGCGTTCTGTGGCTTCCCTGCGTGATATGTTTACCTCCTTAAGGGTTGGACATCTATGAAAAGACGTGGAAAAGTGCAGGGTGGTATCATCAGCGTAGGAGTGGATAGGACAAGAAGTTTGGTTTAGAAGATCATTAATGAATAATAAGAAGAGAGTGGGTGACAGGACAGAACCCTGAGGAACACCACTGTTAATATATTTAGGAGAAGAACAAGGACCGTCTACCACAGTAGCAATATCACGGTCACAAAGGAAACTTAAGATGAAGTTACAGAGAGAAGGATAGAAACCGTAGGAGGGTAGTTTGGAAATCAAAGCTTTGTGCCAGACTCTATCAAAAGCTTTTGATATGTCCAAGGCAACAGCAAAATGGGTTCAATTTTAATAGTAATGTCGAGGCAATATATAAAAAAGTTAATTCTAGAATGCATTTCATGAGGAAACTTAAGAAACTTAAGATTAACACTAAAATTATGCAGTTATTCTATACAGCAGTAGTGCAGTCAGTCATTTCATTTTCCATCACATGTTGGTATGGTAATTGTAGCTCTGATTCTAAAAATAAACTAACCCGATTAATCAAAAACTGTGCAAAATTAGGCGTAAAAAATATCAATTCATTGATGGATATATACAGAAAGTTCTCTCCACAAAGATGCGAAGTAATTATCAATGAGGTAACACATCCACTGAATGGCCATTACCAAAAGTTACCCTAAGGGAAAAGGCTGAGATCATCAAAATGTAAAACAGCCCGATTGTGTAAGTCCTTTGTGCCGGCAAGTATCACAATTTTAAATAATGGCCCTCTCAACATATCATAGCTAACTATACTAAGACTTGGGAACCAGTTACCAGTTATCTTTTTATGTACCAGTTATCTTTTTATGTTTTAATCGTGTGAGTATGAATATTTTAGATTAATAAGACCTGTTAGTTTTAGACCTTGTATGAAAGATTCAATCTTTTATCAAAACACACAAGACAAATTTCATGTATGTTACGTGACCAATAAATAAATATTATTATTATTAAAAGTTTCAGCAAAATCTCTAAAAGAGGATGACCAAGACTCAAACTTTTAATAATAATAACAAACTTTTAATAATAATAAAACAAACTTTTAATAAATAATAATAATAATAATCATAATATTTATTTATTGGTCACGTAACTTACATGAAATTTGTCTTGTGTGTTTTCATAAAAGATTGAATCATTCATATATATATATATATATATATATATATATATATATATATATATATATATATATATATATATATATATATATATATATATATATATAAGCCTTCCATCAGCAGAATCTCATGCACTTTATATTTCTGCCCAGAACCATGCCAAGTCAGTTCTCCAACCAGCCAAAAACTCCTTCATTAACAGAAAGTGTCAAAATCTTTCAAGATCTAACTCCCCTCGTGACTTCTGGCATCTAGCCAAAAAATATCTCCAATAACTTTGCTTCTTCTTCTTCCCCTCCTTTATTTCAACCAGAAGGCACCAATGCCATCACATCTATTTCTAAGGCTTATGGACCTGATGGGGTCCCTCCTATTGTTCTCCGAAACTGTGCCTCCGTGCTTGCACCTTGCCTAGTCAAACACTTTCAGCTCTGTCAACATCTACCTTACCTTCTTGCTGGAAGTTTGCCTACATTCAACCTGTTCCTAAAAAGGGTGACCGTTCTAATCCCTCAAACTACCGTCCTATTGCTTTAATTTCCTGCCTATCTAGAGTTTTTGAATCTATCCTCAACAGGAAGATTGTTAAACATCTATCACTTCACAACCTTCTATCTGATCGCCAGTATGGGTTCCGTCAAGGCCACTCTACTGGTGATCTTCTGGCTTTCCTTACTGAGTCTTGGTCATCCTCTTTTAGAGATTTGGGTGAAACTTTTGCTGTTGCCTTGGACATAAAAGCTTTTGATCTTTTGATAGAGTCTGGCACAAAGCTTTCATTTCCAAACTACCCTCCTACGGTTTCTATCCTTCTCTCTGTAACTTCATCTCAAGTTTCCTTTCTGACCGTTCTATTGCTGCTGTGGTAGACGGTCACTGTTCTTCTAAATCTATTAACAGTGGTGTTCCTCAGGGTTCTGTCCTGTCACCCACTTTCTTCTTATTATTCATCAATGACCTTCTAAACCAAACTTCTTGTCCTATCCACTCCTACGCTGATGACACCACCCTGCACTTTTCCGCATCTTTTCATAGACGTCCAACCCTTCAGGAGGTAAACATTTCATGAAGGAAAGCCACAGGATGCCTGACTTCTGATCTTTCTAAAATTTCTGATTGGGGCAGAGCAAACTTGGTATTGTTTAATGCCTCAAAAACTCAATTCTCCATCTATCAACTCCACATAACCTTCCAGACAACTATCCCCTCTTCTTCAATGACACTCAACTGTCCCCCTCTTCCACACTGAACATCCTCGGTCTGTCCTTTACTTATAATCTGAACTGGAAACTTCACATCTCATCTCTAGCTAAAACAGCTTCTATGAAGTTAAGCATTCTGAGATATCTCTGCCAGTTT
Source organism: Scylla paramamosain (assembly GCF_035594125.1). Lineage (NCBI taxonomy): Eukaryota > Metazoa > Arthropoda > Malacostraca > Decapoda > Portunidae > Scylla > Scylla paramamosain. The sequence goes on from NC_087165.1 coordinate 25,326,130, forward strand.
TTTCTCACCACCCCCCCAGCTGCTAACTCTGTACAAGGGCCTTTTTTTTTTTTATGTAGGAGTGACACTGGCAAAGGGCAACAAAAATCCAATAAAAAATATGCCCATTGAAATGTCAGTCCCATAAAAAGGTCAAAGCAGTGGTCAAAAATTGATGAATAAGTGTATTGAAACCTCCCTCTTGAAGGAATTCAAGTCATAGGAAGGTGGAAATACAGAAGCAGGCAGGGAGTTCCAGAGTTTACCAGAAAAAGGGATGAATGATTGAGAATACTGGTTAACTCTTGCGTTAGAGAGGTGGACACAATATATAGATATATATAAATATATAAATATATATATATATATATATATATATATATATATATATATATATATATATATATATATATATATATATATATATATATATATATATATATATATATATATATATATATATATATATATATATATATATATATATATATATATATATATATATTTATATATATATATATATTTATATATATATATATATATATATATATATATATATATATATATATATATATATATATATATATATATATATATTTATATATATATATATATTTATATATATATATATATAACACACACACCCTTCACTCCAAAAATTTTAAAATCATGGCGACTCCTACACCAGCCTCGGAGTCCCCATCTGGGGAGGGGACCATAAATGTCCCCAGGTCGGACTGCCTTTCTGTCGACGACCCTAAGTGTCTTGACACCCCCCTCAACTTTTTCTTCATTAACTTCTGCAACATTCGCGGTCTAAGATCTAATTTTCAATCTGTAGAACACCACCTCTCCTCTTCTAAACCTCATCTTCTTTTCCTCACTGAAGCTCAGGTGTCTGAGGCAACTGACAGTAATCCCTTTTCTGTTCCCTCCTACTTTCTCTATCCTCATTTTCGATCCAAAGCTGGATGCTGCGTTTATGTGCGCAATGACTTAACCTGCTCTCGTGCCCACGCTCTTGAATCTTCCGAGTTTTCCACCATCTGGCTACGACTACAGAGTCATTCTCATACTAAATTTATCTGTGCTGTATACCTCTCTCCTAACTCCTCTGACTATAAGAAATTCTTTGACTACTTAACTTCCAAAGTGGAGCACATTCTGACCCTCTTCCCTTTTGCAGAGATCTCCATTCTTGGAGACTTCAATGTTCACCACCAGCTTTGGCTTTCCTCTCCCTTCACTGACCATCCTGGTGAACTAGCCTACAACTTTGCTATCCTCCATGACCTAGAGCAATTGGTGCAACACCCTACTCGTATTCCTGACCGTCTTGGAGATACGCCCAACATTCTTGACCTTTTCCTGACCTCTAATCCTTCTGCTTATGCTGTCACCCTTTCTTCTCCGTTGGGCTCCTCCGATCACAATCTCATATCTTTATCTTGTCCTATCACTCCAATCCCTCCTCAGGATCCCCCTAAGCGAAGGTGCCTCTGGCGTTTTGCCTCTGCTAGTTGGGGGGACCTGAGGCGGTATTTTGCTGATTTTCCTTGGAATGACTACTGCTTCCGTGTCAGAGACCCGTCTTTGTGTGCTGAGCACATAACAGAGGTGATAGTGTCTGGCATGGAGGCGTACATTCCTCACTCTTTTTCTCGTCCTAAACCTTCTAAACCTTGGTTTAACACAGCTTGTTCTCGTGCTATACATGATAGAGAGGTGGCCCACAAAAGGTACTTAAGCCTTCCTTCACCAGAATCTCATGCACTTTATATTTCTGCCCGGAACCATGCCAAGTCTGTTCTCCAACTAGCCAAAAACTCCTTCATTAACAGAAAATGTCAAAACCTTTCAAGATCTAACTCCCCTCGTGATTTCTGGCATCTAGCCAAAAATATCTCCAATAACTTTGCTTCTTCTTCTTTCCCTCCTCTACTTCAACCAGATGGCACCACTGCTATCACATCTATTTCTAAAGCTGAACTCTTTGCTCAAACCTTTGCTAAAAACTCTACCTTGGACGATTCTGGGCTTGTTCCTCCCTCTCCTCCACCCTCTGACTACTTCATGCCTCGTATTAAAATTCTTCGTAATGATGTTTTCCATGCCCTCGCTGGCCTAAACCCTCAGAAGGCTTATGGACCTGATGGGGTCCCTCCTATTGTTCTCCGAAACTGTGCCTCCGTGCTTGCACCTTGCCTAGTCAAACTCTTTCAGCTCTGTCTGTCAACATCTACCTTTCCTTCTTGCTGGAAGTTTGCCTACATTCAACCTGTTCCTAAAAAGGGTGACCGCTCTAATCCCTCAAAATTACCGTCCTATTGCTTTAATTTCCTGCTTATCTAAAGTTTTTGAATCTATCCTCAACAGGAAGATTCTTAAACATCTATCACTTCA
>NC_087165.1:25346011-25353511 GCF_035594125.1 Scylla paramamosain
ATTTTTTTATTATTATTATTATTTTAAGAGGTTTTGCTTGCAGATTGAATAATAATTAGTGGAGAGAAGGATATATTGATTTAGCAATGTTAAGTGGTCGCGAGCAGTGGTTATATACGTGAATATTACTGTATTAAAGTGATTACAACAAATTTTGCGTTACCCTGTAGAGATGACGATGTCCCTTGGAGTTTCAAATCTTGGCTGAAACTCGTATTTGCGGATTTTCTTTGAATGATATACCGCTTGTAGATGAATCATGAGCACCACTGCCTGATGTGAGACTGGAGAAAGTATCAGGAATATTATTAATTTCAGTTGATCAAGCATATTATAAATCTTGCCACTGGGATCATGTCGGCTAGGCTAGGCTAGGCTACCCTAGACGTGCCTTCTCAATTTTTAAAGTAACCTGATAGATTTTCACGTTTCTTTTAATAGTGTACACAGGGGAATAACTGACGCGTCTACACTATTAAATTCAGTGAAAAATATTCACTATTAACTTTATTACAAGTAGAAATATATACAGCCTTTCCCTTCCTTCCATCTAGCTACCCTCACGATCGCCCTGAACATCACCGCACACATTAATACACATTTCTTGATGATTTTGTTTACTATGATAATTCTGAAGGCATGTATGGATACGTCAACTCTTTCTTTACGTCCACCTGGAAGGAGAATGCAAAAGCTCAACAAATAAGTGAGAAATAGCGTAAAATTCAGTAACTTTTTCTCCGCTCAGGCAACCATGGTGGGCGAAAATAAGATTCAACACAATTTCTCTCTCTCTCTCCTCTCTCCTCTCTCTCTCTCTCTCTCTCTCTCTCTCTCTCTCTCTCTCTCTCTCTCTCTCTCCTGGATTACTGTAGTTGCTTTTAAAGGTTGCTGAGACGTGACGCAATATTTCCAGTCTTACAGATAATCTACCTCTGGAATCTTGAAAGCACCCTTGAAAATGCGTAAAGATTCTCCCTTAAATTTGTTGATGGAGTCTTGAAACCACCCTGGAAAATGTGTATAATTTCTCGTAGAGCTTCATAAACGTGCAGTTGGTGATATGCTTCGTACAATGAGAGAGAGAGAGAGAGAGAGAGAGAGAGAGAGAGAGAGAGAGGAGAGAGAGAGAGAGATGAGAGAGAGGAGAGAGAGAGAGAGAGAGACTGTACATAAACAATTATATCTTTCCACACACACACACACACACACACACACACACGTACGTTTCCCTAAGGGCATTCCATCAGTGTGACGTAATGGGATTAACTTAACTCATCCCCAAAACTCCCACAAACTGACTAACTTCTTCCTCTTCTTTATCATCTAGTACGTAGTTCCCCCTGTGACACAAGTTAGGGAGGTGAAGAGAGAGAGAGAGAGGTGAGATGAAGTGAGAATATTCCTATGTATTTTCTGTCATAACATCTCATATCACCTGTTTGTCTCCCCTGAACCTCTAAAAATATCAACATTTAGACAAGTTAGGGAGGTGAAGAGAGAGAGAGAGGTGAGATGAAGTGACATTATTCCTGTCTCTCTCGCAGCTTAAACTTTCAAAAATATTTATAATGAGAAATGTAGACAAGTTAGAGAGATGTAGAGAGAGAGAGGTGAGGTGAAATGAGATTATTGTTTTCTTTCTTGCCTAACACCTTTCTCTCTCTCCTTCTCTTGGCCTCTGCCTCCTCAAAAACAGCCTATATTAATGAACTGGTGATGGTACAGGCCTATAAAACCTTGTAACAACATTTCATCATAAAATCTGCCAATGCTGGTTGAATTATAATCAGTCATTCTTCATGCTAACCTTATTATTATTATTATTATTATTATTATTATTATTATTATTATCATGTGATGCAGAATATCATGGTGTTTTGGTTGCAAGAGTCCACGTAAATATAGATTGAGCCATCGTATTCATGTTTTTCATTGTGTGGTGTTGTAAATATACTTTATCTGTAAATAAAAAATGTATCCTATGACATTTGTTTATTTTATTATATGTGTGTTAGGTTAGGTTAGCATAGTCTTTATACAAGCTCTTGGCAGTGCATATATATCACAGACACATTGTTAGTAAATCAATTTGAAGCAGAACCAATTGTTGTGTGTGTGTTAGGTTAGCCAATCACACCCTTATCTTTGAAATATTCCTTTGTATATGCTTATGTACCACAGCCAGATACACACTGATTAGGGAGGTGGATGGAATAGTGGTGAAACACTGAATATACTGCTTGACTCTTGCATTGGGGAGGTGGACAGAATAGTGGTGAAAGACTGAATATACTGGTTGACTCTTGCATTGCGGAGGTGGACAGAATAGTGGTGAAAGAGTGAAGATATTGGTTAACTCGTTTTCTATGATTTTATTGGAGTTTTCATTAATTTATGGTTAAATTGTGAGTGATAGGCTAACCCTTTCACTCTTTCAGTCTTCAGTATCATTATAAACAGTCTACTGTGTCTTTCATAACTTCTAATTAATTTTAAGGTTCGCTTATAAACTCAGTCCTCTCGTTTTCTATGCTTTTATTCGAGTTTCCGTCAATTTAAAGGTTTAATTATAAGTGATAGGCTATTTGGCGCGGGGAACCGACTCCCTCTCTCTCTCTCTCTCTCTTAACACCTCACAGTGCTTCAAGTGACATATTTTCATTTCTATTCGCTTATAAAGTCAATGTACCCTCGCATTTCCTGCCATATAATTAAAGTATCCGGTTGTACCCCATGGTGAGGGTCCGCTTGTTTCCACCTCCCTTCACCGAGGGAGGGAGGCAGACTGCTCCAGGCGTTTTGGGGATTTTTTTTTATTTATTTATTATTTTTTATTGTCTTCCTCAGTGTACCTGGGAAACACCGTGCAGTGCGGATGTGTGTGTGTCTCTTTTCATTTAAACACCAGGGAACGGGACCACAGAGGCACAGGAGGTCAATTAAGGTGAGTTTAGTAGTGACAGGTAGCAGAGGTCTGGCTTCAACCTACGACACTACCTGGAAAACACTGGAAATACCTGGAAAATACTTGATACTTAATAGCAAAAGGGGAGAAGAGAAGAGAAAATAATGCTATTTATCATGGAATAGAGGCGGACACACACACACACACACACACACATACGCATACATATATATATACACACACACACACACACATAGACACAAACACACACACATACGCATACACACAGCTGAAATTAATCCAGAAAATAGAGAAATAACCTTCATAACAACCACAAATAATAAGGAAAGAGAGATAGCCAACCTTATTTTCATCTGAGCCCCCTCCCTGCCCTCCCGCGGCCGCCATGATGGATTGCCAGAGTCTACCCCGGGTTCCAATATTTTTTCTATTTTCTTAACTTATATATTTAGGCTTTTTAACTAAGATTTTATGGTTTGTAAAAATATTTGGTGGGTGTTTTGAGTGTTTTTGCGTGCGAGTGTTAAGGGAAACATGTCGATTATGAGGTTGTTTCAGCGTAAATAAGTGTTGCTGTTTGCCGTTAAATTTTTCATACTGCCAAACATGATTTTTTATTTCAGCAGCTAGGCAAGATTTTATGGGCTCAAAAAATCGTTTATTGTCTTTTAAATATGTTATGATGCTTTTGAGTGAAATACGTGGACTTTTTAGAGGGGTTTTAGACCCGTTGAACCACTCAAAAAGTCGACATTTATAAATTATTTATTTATTTATTTCAGCTTCCGGTTAACTTCTGATTGTTTGTAAAAATAGTTTCGATTTTTTAAAGTGTATTGTGTTCGTGAGAAATGAGATTTGTGGACTTTGGAGTGTTTTTTTTTTTATCGTGTTTGTTCGAACACTTTTTCATATAGTTATTTAAATATAGCTTTATTATTACTGAAGCTTGGAATATTTTTATATGCCCAGAATTAATTTAAAATTATGCCCTTTCATAATATGTAAAGCATTCCGGCCTAGCTCCATTTTTGCGAGGGGTCATTTTCAAAATCATTTGCGTAACGTAAATATGGCGGACGTGACGTCATCAGCCGCCTTCATCCGGGGACCGAGACCCTGGACCTTCCCTCCTCCCAGTGCCCTTCCATTAGTATTTAGTGTTATTTCCTATATTTTCCAGCTGTTTTCATGCATAGAGAAGAATAGAAAGAGGAGGAAAGAAGGAGAAATGAAGAAGGAGGAGGAAGAAGAGGGAAGGGAAGGAGGAAGAGGAGAAGGAAAAGAAGAAATAATAAGAAAAGATTTTCACTGAATTTCCAGCGTTTTAAAGGTAAGCAAACGTAGTAGTAGTAGCAGTAGTAGTAGTAGAGTGGTGGTGGTGGTGGTGATGTGGCAGCCTTGTAATATAAGATGAAGTGTTTTGAGTTAAATACGCAATTTTTTTTTTCTAGGCATTTTGGAATAGAAGTGAGAGTTTTTGGTGTTTTGAAAGGGAATAGTCGTGCTTTCAGTGTTTTTTTTAAGTGAATTCACCGTTTCTGTGGTGTTTTAAAAAGGCAGGGGATGTTTTTTTTTATATTTTTTATATTTTTTTGTGTTTTTTTTTAGATTTTGGTGGTTTTTCAAGTTTGTTTGGGTAGAAATTGTTTTTTCGCTGTCCTTGGGTAGGTGTGTGTCTCTTCTGGGGTGTTTTGAAAGGAAATTAAGTATTATTTAAGTGTTTTTGGCTAGAAATATGTTTTTTTGGGTGTTTTTGAAAGGAAATTAAGTGTTATTTAAGTGTTTTTTGGGTAGAAATGTGTGTTTTTTGGGTGTTTTGAAAGGAAATTAAGTGTTATTTAAGTGTTTTTTGGCTAGAAAATGTGTTTTTTTGGGTGTTTTGAAAGGAAATTAAGTGTTTATTCGCTGTTTTTGTGCAAGAAAATGAGTGCTTTTGGGGTGTTTTGAAAGGAAATTAAGTGTTATTTAAGTGTTTTTTGGCTAGAAATGAGTGTTTTTTTGGGTGTTTTGAAAGGAAATTAAGTGTTTTTTAAGTGTTTTTTGGGTTTCTAGGTGTTTTTGGGAGTAAAATTGTGTTTCTAGGTGTTTCTGGTGTGTATGTGTGTGTGTGTGTGTTGCCTTGTCTTTCGTTGTACAGATGCTTATACAGTGTGTGTGTGTGTGTGTGTGTGTGTGTGTGTGTGTGTGTTGCCTTGTCTTTCGTTGTACAGATGGTGATGCAGTGTTGTGTGTGTGTGTGTGTGTGTGTTGCCTTGTCTTTCGTTGTACAGATGGTGATGCAGTGTGTGTGTGTGTGTGTGTGTGTGTGTGTGTGTGTGTTGCCTTGAATTTCGTTGTACAGATGGTGATGCAGTGTGTGTGTGTGTGTGTGTGTGTGTGTGTGTGTGTGTGTGTGTTGCCTTGTCTTTCGTTGTACAGATGCTTATGCAGTGTGTGTGTGTGTGTGTGTGTGTGTGTGTGTGTGTGTGTGTGTGTGTGTGTGTGTGTGTGTGTGTTGCCTTGTCTTTCGTTGTACATATGCTTATACAGTGTGTGTGTGTGTGTGTGTGTGTGTGTGTGTGTGTGTGTGTGTGTGTGTGTGTTGCCTTGTCTTTCGTTGTACAGATGGTGATGCAGTGTGTGTGTGTGTGTGTGTGTGTTGAAAATGTACGTAAGATGATATATAAATCTTTCATTTACAACCACAAAATGGTGAGTAATGTTGAGAAGGAAGAAGAAAGGAAGATTATGAGGAAGAAGAGGAGGAAGAAGAGGAGGAATAGGATTTAAATGAAGGAAAATAACAGGGACAAAGTTTTAAATCATATTATTCGTTATTTCTTTCTTTATTCAGTATTTCCTTATTCCTTTCTTTATTTTCGTTTACTTCCTCCTCTTATCCCTTTTCTGCCAGAGGAGGAAGGGGAAGAAAGGAGGATGAGGGTGAGGAAGACGAGGAAGAAGGAAGAGGATTAAATTTCTTTCATCTTTCTTAGACAGTCCTCAGGATGTCAACATTGTATAATGGTACAGTGTTGAGACAGGGACGGTCGCGTTATAATTCACTAATTGAGGTTACTTTTGATAAATAAACAACTAGTACGGAGTCTTTTAAGTATTTTACATTATCTTATACCGGAAAATATTAAGGAAAAGTGGCGTAAATAAGAAAAAAAAAGCAAAGATTAGAGATGTGGGATTTTATAACTTGTGGTATCTTAAAATACTAATATAAGATAAACCCTATGCAAAACGAATAATATAACCTTTATTAATCATCATAACCTAGAAAACCGATAAATATATATATAAAAACCAGTTGTAATTAGTAAAAAACAAAAAAAAACTGTCCCTGGGAAGTGAGACGGCCCACAGAGTCGCGCCAAAAACGTGGATCTACAGGCCAGGCATCTTATGTTTAACCAGGTGTACAAGGTGCTGGCTTTCAAGGGCTCCCTCCACACCTACAGACACACGCACACACCACCAGATACAGGAAGGTGAGTGCCTGAGATGGTGTTGAGTTAGATATAATACTTATTTACTTGAGAAATGGTGTTGCTTTGTTGATGGCGCCACACAACGCCAGTAAGATATTTCAGACCACTTAAATTGCTTCCCTGTGCAGCCAGTGACGCCTCTCCCTGGTTAAATGTGTGTGTGTGCGTGTGTGTGTATGTGTGAGTGCGTGTGTGTGTGTGTGTGTGCATAGTTACCAGATAAATGTAGTTTTAAAGAGAATTGTTTTGTTTACACTTTAAAGAATCACTAAATTTTGTGACGCAGCCTTGGATGTGCCCCTGTGCTCCCCCCCCACGCCCCCCCTCGCCGCCCTTGGCAGTGTGGGAACCTCGGTACACGCCAAAATAATACCATGCATTCTTCTCAGTCACCTACTAATCTTACTTGGCGGTGTGGGAACCTCGGTACAGGCCAAAGTGCCAAGTAAACACCTAACCTAACGTAGAGAGAGAGAGAGAGAGAGAGAGAGAGAGGAGAGAGAGAGAGAGAGGAGAGGTCACTGGTATCATTATTTTCATTATTACACACAATTTAAGGGTTGAACCTGGCCCCCCCTCCTTCACCAGGCCACCCCCCCTTACACTCTCTGTTCAGGTGACCTAATGTGACCTAGCCTTGACACCTGCACCTCCACGTGTCAGCTGGGCACCTTGTACACTCCACAGTTCTAGGTGAAGACACTGTTGGGTCACTGTTGGGTCAATGTGGGTCAATGTGGGTCACTGTGGGGTCACTGTTGGTCACTGTGGGTCAATGTGGGTCACTGTGGATCACTGTTGGGTCATAGGTCACTTGTCCTTCATGCATAAAAGGTGTCTTGTTTATGTTTGTGTCAGGTCGCAGTGTGGTGGCCCTGTGTGACCCTTGTACTAGAGGTCATGGTGATTGGTTGCGGTCATCAGTTTTTATGTGGTTGTTGTTGTTGTTGTTGTTGTTGTTGTTGTTTTCTTATTTTCTGATCATATTTATTTACTTATTTATTTATTTATTTATGTACTGTGCTTGGAATGTAAATGAACCTACTACTACTACTACTACTACTACTACTACTACTACTACTACTACTA
>NC_087165.1:25358511-25361011 GCF_035594125.1 Scylla paramamosain
TGATTCACCCAGTCCTACCCTCCCCACCTCCTCTGCTGTCTTTATTCACCCAGTCCTACCCTCCCCACCTCCTCTGCTGTCTTTATTCACCCAGTCCTCTCCTCCCCACCTCCTCTACTGTCTGTTTTCACCCAGTCCTCCCCTTCCCACCTCCTCTACTGTCTGTTTTCACCCAGTCCTCCCACACGACACCGCAGGAATGTAAATAAACACACCGTTCACACTAATATCCTTCCGTTTATTGATTTCTGTCGGTGTTTCCAGGGCGAATGTTTCCCAGACCACCCGGTCATACGCACGTTCTGGGAAGTATTTCACAAACTCTCCCTGGAGCAGAAGAAGTTGTTTTTGAAGTTCCTGACGGGCACTGACAGGGTTCCTATTCTGGGCATGAAGGTAGGTGAGAGACAGAGAGAGAGAGAGAGGGGCTGAGGGGAGTGACTGTGGGGTTTGTCAACATCCTGTGGGGGGATATCCTGTGGGTCTGTGGGAGAGAGAGAGAGAGAGAGAGAGAGAGAGAGAGAGAGAGAGAGAGAGAGAGAGAGAGAGAGAGAGAGTGTGTCCTCCTTTTCTCTTCCTTCTTGTCCTCTTCTCTTCCTTCCTTCCTTCCTTCCTTCCTTCCTTCCTCCCTTCCTTCCTCCCTCCTCTTCCTTCCTTCCTTTCTTCTCAGTCATTCCTCTGAAATATGAATAAATTTATAATAATAATAATAATAATAATAATAATAATAATAATAATAATAAATTTAATAGTAATTTATTGCATTTTCTCTCACACACACACACACACACACCAATATTTTCTCCCTCTCTTTCTTTTTCTCTTATAAACTCTCTCTCTCTCTCTCTCTCTCAGGCACTCAAGTTGATGATCCAAAGCACAGCAGACGACAGCTTCCTTCCGGTCGCACACACCTGCATCAACCAACTCGACCTGCCAAAATACAACACCAAAGAGAAGCTGAAATACAAACTTCTACAGGCCATACAGCAGAGTGAAGGGTTCGGCCTGGTGTGAGGGTGTCAGGGGGTGTTGACGGGGTGTGAGGGGGTGTTGAAGGGTGTGAGGGGGTCAGGGGGAGGCTGTGTGAGTTGGATAAGAGTGACCTTGTGTGTGGGAGGAAGTGCCTGTTAAGAAAATAGAATATATAGAAATTAATAGAAAATATATGTAATAGTTTACAGAATTATTATTATTATTATTATTATTATTATTATTATCAAATTGAGTATATTTTTTAGTCTTGTTACAAAAAAAAATGAGTGAAATAAAGAAAATGAAAAAGGTAACTTGTATTATTATCACTATAAAAATGAGAGAGAGAAAGAGAGAGGAGGGTGGCCAACTTGCTGGACATGAGAGGGAGGCTCTTGCTCTACAAGGCCCAGATACGGCCTTATTTAGAGTATTCCGCCCTCTCCTGGATGTCCTGTGCTGCCACACACATCAGCAAGCTCCACGGCATCCAGCGACGGGCGCTGCGACTGGTGGAAGCAGCAGGTGCCCCCAGCCCATCCTGAGGCTCCCGTCGACACGATAGAACACCGCAGGGACCTGGCGGCCCTTGTGGTGTTCCACAAGGCACAGGTGCAGGGTGTGCCACGCCTGGCGGGACTACGGCTGTCCGCCAGAGTCACCTCGCGGGACACGAGAACGGTGTCATCCAGTGGTGACTCGGTGGGAGTGCCGCGTTCCCGCTCCAGCCAACACCGGCCCACCTTTTGGGGGCGAGTCTCCAGACTGTGGAACGTCTTCGCGTCCTCCGTCCCTCATATCAAGGGGATGGATACCCAGGACGTGAAGTTAACAGCACACCACTGGAGGGGCTCGTTCCCAACCCTCCTGCTAACAATATTAACATAAGTCCATAAAGAATGTATATATATGTATATATATCTTTATATTTATATTTGTGTTGTATCACACCCCTAAAACAGGTTGCACGTGGCAGTGCGCCTTCACCTGATAATGTACCTTCGCATGATAATGTACCTACGTTTAACTAGGTTTAAATTAAAGAGAGAGAGAGAGAGAGAGAGAGAGAGAGAGAGAGAGAGAGAGAGAGAAAAAGACAGTAAAAGAAAGAGGGTTAAGAGGAAATCTTGAGAGAGAAAAGCCTTATTATATTATTATTGAAAGAAAAAGAGTGGAAAGAGAGAGAGAGAGAGAGAGAGAGAGAGAGAGAAACCTTAAATTATTATTAGTGAAAGAAAAAAAGTGGAGAGAGAGAGAGAGAGAGAGAGAGAGAGAGAGAGAGAGAAAAGCCTTATTATATTACTGAAAGAGAGAGAGAGAGAGAGAGAGATAAAAGCCTTATTATATTATTATTGAAAGAGAGAGAGAGAGAGAGAGAGAGAAAAGCCTTATTATATTATTATTGAGAGAGAGAGAGAGAGAGAGAGAGAGAGAGAGAGAAAAGCCTTATCATATTATTATTGAAAGAAAAAAAGTGGAGAGAGAGAGAGAGAGAGAGAGAGAGAGAGAGAGAGAGAGAGAGAGA
>NC_087165.1:25373511-25376011 GCF_035594125.1 Scylla paramamosain
CGCCTCCTTCCTGTCTTCAGTGACCCAGGTAAGGTTGTCACACTCGTAGGACTCCAATACCTGCATGGGTGGCGCGAGGGCCTCTCTTCTCTTTACGCTGCGTGAGTGCGTGCGTCCGTTGGTGGGTGCCTGGTGGCGGGCAGCGTGTAGCGACACACACACACACACACACACACACACACACACACACACACACACACACACATGGGTCCCGACCGACCAGAGTTGCCAGGTCCGTGGTTTTCTCGCCCAATTGGGCTCTTTTTCCTGGTATTGGGCGTGAAAAACATGGTTTCCGCGGTTTGGCGCTTTTTGGGCTCTTTTTACCGCAGTTGGGCTATTTTCTGGGCTACTTATATTTGAAAATATATAATATACTCTTGCCTTCCCGACATACCAAATCAGGGAGTAGACTCACTCGTATGATAAGGAGTGGCGCCAGGTCAGCCAGCAGAAGAAGGGTGGTGTGAACAAGTCTCCCCTCTCCCTAAGGGGATTACTACTAGGGCCGCATGACCTCATTAAGACTGTAGGGCATCCATCCTGAACACCTGCATGCCGCACCCATAATTTCCACATTCACCTCACAGCACACACACTGAAACACAGCCACTTTATTTATTCTCAGCCTCGTAGCTGCCTCAGCCTGCCTGGAGGAGATACAAGTATACTGGATGCAGGCCACGTGCATACGTGTGTACGTATGCACGTGAACATGAGCAAGTGGTCGAAATACAGCAAAAAATACTGTAAAGAGTGGGAACAAGAGGACGGGCTCAAGACAACAAAGTGTTAGCACCGTGTATGCTGAAGGAACTGTGTTGTGACATTGGCAAAAGTGAATATTCATTGATAATACACGAAAGTACTGACAATAATAGGAAGAAAAAGCTGTGTATTGTTGTTGTTGTTGTTGTTCGGTACCCAAGTTACGAACAGAAAAGAATCATAACATCATTCTTGGGACTTGTTGAACTCGATAGAAGCACTGCTGAGGCTGTTACAGCATCTTTGCTTGAGTTCCTGAAAAAAAAAGGTAAATCTAGACATAAAAAAGTGTATTGGTTTGGCAAGTGATGGCTGTAACACAATGTCCGGAGCACACAACTCCGTCACCTCACGATTACGTGAAATAAATCCGGAGGTTACACACATCAAGTGCATTTGCCACTCGTTACAATTATGCATGTCGTATGCCATGAAAAAACTACCTTCCCACCTTGAGTTCATGGTATCGCAGACATATAAGTATTTTTCGAATAGCTCTCTCCGACAGCAGAAAAATATGCAGAGGTGTACGCTACCATCAATGTGGGAGAACAGCCCCTCAAGATGTTGTTGCAGCAGCTGTCTGACACAAGGTGGCTTGCTATTATTATGCATGTTATTCATGCATAATATTATTATGCATATTATTCATAAAATATTGGGCTCTTTTTGAGCTCTTTTGGAGGGTGGAGTCCGCGGGTTTTGGGCTCTTTTTGGAGTAAAAGTGCGCGAAAATACTGCCGCTGACCTGGCAACCCTGCCTGCGACCGACTCGCCTGAGTTGACACTAAGCGACGGTGAAGGTGAGACGTACGCCGCCGTGTTCTGCCGTCCCTCCGGATATTCTCGGTGCCACCGCGACTCTGGCACCCCTCTGTTGGGTGTGCGTGGTGCCCCTGGCCTGACACTCCACGCGGCTGCTGTACCTATACCGTGCTCCGGGAGGACAGCAGCGATGCCGCCCTCTCTGTGTTATGCTGTGTTTGGCCCACGCTGTGTTTTTCACGTGTTTCTGAAGTAATGTGATCGCTGAAGGAGAGAAATGCTGGCGTGAGGAGGCGAGACGTGCTTCCAGGCAGTGAGTGGTCAGGTGTGTTGCGTGTGTGTGCCCGGCGAGCGGCGTGCACGGTGCAGCGGGGCGTGTGTTAGGCGGCGTTCCCCAGGGCGAGGAACTGATGCCGCCGCCGCCGCCGCCGCCGCTGCCACCGCCCGCTAACACGAGACGAGGGTGTCGCGGCGGCGGCGTGTCGAGGATCGTGATCACGGCAAGGAGGTGAGGACTACAGGAGGAGGATGTCGTCGCTGGTGGAGGCACTGCAGGTGTCTCCCGCCCGCAGCCGGCGTAGGAAGCCCTCCACGGCGCAGAGCCTCTACAGGGGCGTCGTCAGGAGCAAGGTGAGAGGCGGCCGTCCGGACTTGTCACTCTTCCTCACCGTGTCTGTTTTCCTTCGCCTCCTCTCCCATTGTCTCTGCCTAATGTTCCCACGCCCACTGTTTACAACCTCATTCACCCGCCTCCCCCTCCCGTCCCCTGTGCCTCTCCCCTCACCCCCGCCGCCCCACATTGCTTACCACCTGTGGCCCCACTAAGACATTAACGGATGGCTTGGGGCTCCTTACGTCCCCGCCGCGCCCCGCCCCACCCGCAGGACGCCCGCTGACCTCCGGATGTGGGCGGGGGCGTGGCGTTGCTGTGTTGGTCGCCCTAACGCTGCAGGGACAAGCCGCGAAA
>NC_087165.1:25383511-25421011 GCF_035594125.1 Scylla paramamosain
ACCACCTGACCTGAAACGATCCTCTCCAGCCCAAAAACTCCTCTCCAGCCCAAAAAACTTCCCTCCAGCCCACAAAACTTCCCTCCAGCCCACAAAACCTTCTCTCCAGCCCAAAACATTTCTCTCCAGCCCAAAAGCTCCTCTCCAGACCCAAAAAAATTCTCTCCAGCCCAAAAAACTCCTCTCCAGCCCAAAAACTCCTCTCCAGCCCAAAAAACTCCTCTCCAGCCCAAAAAAACCTCTTTAAATAATCATAAAAAACTCCCACAACACACCCAAACCTACCCAAAGCCACCAAAACACTCCCAAACACACCCACATTCCCTCTCTCTTATCTTCATTAGAGTGGAGATGGCCTGGCCCTCCCATTCCTGCCTCAGAGTCCTCTCCTCACTTCCCTCCTGCATCTCACTCACATTGAACCAAAAATATCCAGCATTAGGAAGTTCAGAAGGGCCCAGAGCTCCGCCAGGCTGTTCTGCAAGGGTGTCCCAGTAAACAGCAGCCAGTTCATGGGGGAAAGGTGTTCAGGGACCTGTAAGGGGGGAGGGAGATGAATTAGGTTTTCAAGGTTGTTTTTGTGGTTCTAGTGACAGATTAGTGAGATTTCTGCATTGCTAACTGAAGAAAGTCTTTTAAAAGGCTCTAGATGAAGTGACAAGGGTTTTTAAGGGTGTTTTTATGGTTTTTGTGGCACATTAGAGTGATTTCTGCATTTCTAATGGAAGAAACTTGAGAGTTCTGCTACCTGTGTTTTAAAAAGCTGCAGTTGAAGTTACTGTGGTTTCAAAAGGGTGTTTTTAAGATTCTAGTGACAGATTAACAAGATTACTGCATTATTAACAGGAGGAACACTCTTTTTAAAAGGCTCTAGTTGAAGTTGTTAGGGTTTTCAAGGGTGTTTTATGGTTCTAGTGACAGATTAATCACATTTCTACATTCCAAAGGCTCTACTTGAAGTTGCAATGTTTTTCAAGAGTGTTTTCAATATTCTAGTGAAAGATTAACAACATTTCTACATTCCAAACGCTCTAGTTGAAAGTGTAATGACTTTCAAGAGTGCTCCCTCTCTCTCTCTCTCTCTCTCTCTCTCTCTCTCTCTCTCTCTCACACTCACTTGTGGTTCTTGAGTGTGTGTCCCTCGTCCACACACAAGTATCTTCAGGCATGCTGCTGGAGACCCCTCACGTCCCTGTTACCCTGTAGGAGTTAGGGCAGATTAGGGACAGACAGAAGCAGGGAGACACATTAAAGGTTATCAAACACCCAAAAAGACATCCTTAAATAACCAAAAAAACACACCAAAACATTTCACCCCTGACACAGCCTGACACACACCAAAAACACCCTTAAACACCCTTAAACACCCTTAAACACCCCTAACACATCAAAACACCCGACACACACCAAAGACGCCAAAGAACACCCCAACACCCCCCAAAACACTTCAATCACATCCTAACTTGACACACCTCTACACACCCAAAACACCCCAACATCCAAAATACCTCTGACACACACCAAAAACACATTTTCACCCACCAAAACACTCCGAAAATGCCCCAAAACTTATCAAACCCACCTTAAATATCCCTAAAAACCCAAAAAACAAAATTATACACACCAAAACACCCTAACACACCCCAAAAAACATCCAAAAATACCACAAAAATACCTCAAAAACACCCAAAAACACCCCAAAAATTACACAAACTATCCTTAAAAGGCTCTAGTTGAAGTTGTAAGGCATTTCAAGGGTGTTTTTATAGTTCTAGTGACAGATTAACAATATTTCTGCATTACTAACTGGAGAAACACCCCTGAGAACCCTGCTACCTGTATTTAAAAGGCTGCAATAGAAGTTACTGTGGTTTTAAAGGGTGTTTTTATGGTTCTAGCGACACATTAACAACATTTTTGCATTACTAACAGGAGAAACACTCTTTTAAGGATTTTCAAGGTTGTTTTTAAGGTTCTAGAGACAGATTAACAAAATTACTACATTATTAACAGGAGAAACACTCTTTTAAAAGGCTCTAGTTGAAGTTATAAGGGTTTTCTTGCAGTGTTTTTAAGGTTCTAGTGACAGATTGACCACATTTCTACATTCCAAAGACACTAGTTGAAGTTGCAAGGTTTTTCAAGAGTGTTTTCAAGGTTCTAGTGACAGATTAACATTTCTACTTTCCAAAGGCTCTAGTCGAAGTTGTAAGGGTTTTCAAGTGTGTTTTTTTAAGGTTCTAGTGATAGATTAACCAGATCTCCACATCCCAAAAGCTGAAGCTGTAAGGGTTTTCAAGAGTTTTTAAAGTTCTAGTGACAGATTAACAACACAGTCTCTCTCTCTCTCTCTCTGTCTCTCTCACACCCCCTCACACTTTCCCACACTCACTTGGTCAGCCTACACTTGTGGTTCTTGAGTCTGCGTCCCTCATCCACACACAAGTATCTCCAGGCATACTGCTGGAGGCCTCTCACGTCCCTGATGGCCACCTGTAGGGGATAGTGGCAGATTAGGGACAGAAAGGAGCAGGGAGACACAGTAACCCTCCGTATAGCTTCATTCTACCCTAAAGGTCTACAGGGGGGAAGTCGCATCGCTCTACTCTGCCCGGATTTTGCACCACAGACGTGTTGAGGTACCGTTTACCCAATATTTAAAGTTTACCCAAAAAATAACAATAATAACAATAATAATTTGTTGTATTTTCGTTAATTTTTCAAAATATTTGTGTGTACGTGTGTGTGTGTGTGTGTGTGTGTGTGTGTGTGTGTGTGTGATTGACTGATTGATTGTTTATCAAATGCTCAAATTTTATATAAAAGTGTGTGTGTGTGTGTGTGTGTGTGTATGAGAGAGAGAGAGAGAGAGAGAGAGAGAGAGAGAGAGAGAGAGAGAGAGAGAGAGAGAGAGAGAGAGAGAGAGAGAGAGAGAGAGAGAGAGACACACACACACACACACACACACACACACACACACACACACACACACACACACACACACACACACACACACACACACACACACACCTGGTGGAGCCTCTGTCTCATGGGTCCACACCATCAGTTGAAGCGCCGGCACCCTCTGAACTCCCGGGGACGCACAACCCCATCCTCTGGTTCTAGCCATTTTAATTCAATTACTACATGTAGTTTCCCCTGAGAGATTCCAAGTCCACCTGTTAAGGAGAGAAGTTCTTTGTCAGTATACAATGGATAACAATTTGCTACAAGGTTTCCTCTGACTACAGTAGAGCCTTACCTCTCCTACTACAAATAGTAGTAGTAGTAGTAGTAGTAGTAGTAGTAGTAGTAGTAGTAGTAGTATATGAATAAATAGATAAATAACTAGATAGATACATAAATTAATTAATTAATTAATTTTAAAAAAGGAGAAAGGAGATAAAGAAGCAAGACATGATACTTTAATGAATTTGTGTGTGTGTGTGTGTGTGTGTGTGTGTGTGTGTGTGTGTGTGTGTGTGTGTGTGTGTGTGTGTGTGTCCATTACTATAGGTGATATGAAGCATTAATCAAAGTGAGGCTAACATTTGGTGTTGCTTGTCCCTGCAGTGGTAGGTTAGTTAGGTCAGGCCAGGTTCATCTGCTAACATGACTCATAACCAAACAGGTCACTGGTAATGCTTAAGAGAGCAGGTCATGGCATAACTCTTCATCAACACTGACAAACACCCACTAATTATTTCAAAGGAACTTAACTGTGTTCATAAAAGGTGAGGTAAGATTTATACATTTAAAAGTATCTTATCTGTGTGTGTGTGTGTGTTGAAGATAAACGTATCCAGTATGTCACAATTCTTCCCAAATATGAGACACCTGAAGAGGGAAAAGTGCAAGAGGAGAGACAAATACCTTTTCTCCTTTTTCTGAAGGAGTGACACGAGCCAAGGGCAACAAAAATCCAATAAAAACAGAAATCTCACTGAAATGCCAGGCCTATAAAAATTTAGGTTTTATTATAGTTTAAGCCATTACACACTACGTGGTAATAACCTACCTCATTTTGTTCTTCTCACTATTCACATCATTTCTAACGATTACACTACTTGTCGGAAATTAATAATAATAACGCCGTGGGCCGTGGGTACAGATTGGAATCATTGGCTTAAACTATAAATTTACCAGTGTTTTTTTACTGTTTTTTTGTGGTTAGATGTTTTGAATATCTAAATGACCGCCTGCCTGATTGACTGGCTAATTAATTGACTATTTCAGCTTGGTTTAGTGCCTGACTGACTGATTGACTGAATGCCAACCTCTCTCTCACACACACACACACATATATACACGCACACACACTTACCCAATATACAAAACAAATATTTTCTCACAATTATCTATTAAGTCTTATTTACCAGCCTTATTACAGCTCTCACCTTATTTACTGGCACCAATACGCCTTTCCCTGATTCTGCTACTTCTCCTGCCCCTCTCTGCCTGCTGTCGTCCTTCTACGAGTATTTGCTCTATTTCCTTCGTTTATTATTATTTTTATCTCCTTGCCTCGCTCCGGACCCGTGATCAGCTGTTTGTTTACATTGTAAGTGTTGCCAATCCACGGTACCTTCATTATTATTATTTTTTTTTTTTTACATTATTTCGGCTTTTTATTTAGTCATACTCGTAATATTTAGTTTCAACGTAACCCGCATGACGAAATATTAACAAATGAACTCTTCCGTGAAATGAAAACCCGCCAAAATTCAACTTTTTAAAAAATATAAGCAGACTGATGATCCGGACGTCCGTATATATTAGCCATTATTTAATTTATTTCTCGTCACCATAAGTCACCCGTGGCAGTGAATGGAGCCACATGACTATGCTTTCATGTCCGCTGGTCAGACCTAACCGCCACTGCCTAGTTTAAGTCTGACGGAAGGTTTAACAGGCCACGGGTGAGCTGCGGCAGGCTGGCCCGTCATACCTCACACCCCTTTATTTCCCTCACACACATTAATACACTCGTTACACACACTCATCCACCTACTGCCACTTACCTGTGCACAAATCACCCCAGTAGTCTGCTCCTCACACAACAAAACACTGTAAATTACGATAAATATTGAGAGACAGCAGATTTATTTATTTTTTATTGTCTTCCTCAGTGTACCTGGGAAACACCGTGCAGTGCGGTTGTGTGTGTGTGTCCTCTTTTCATTTAAACACCAGGGAACGGGACCACAGAGGCACAGGAGGTCAATTAAGGTGAGTTTAGTAGTGACAGGTAGCAGAGGTCTGGCTTCAACCTACGACACTACCTGGAAAACACTGGAAATACCTGGAAGATACTTGATACTTAATAGCAAAAGGGGAGAAGAGAAGAGAGAATATAATGCTATTTATCATGGAATAGAGGCGGACACACACACACACACACACACACACACACACATAGATACACACACACACACACACACACACACACACACACACACACACACACACACACATATATATACACACACACGCATACACACAGCTGAAATTAATCCAGAAAACAGAGAAATAACCTTCATAACAACCACAAATAATAAGGAAAGAGAGATAGCCAACCTTGTTTTTATCTGAGCCCCCTCCCAGCCCTCCCGCGGCCGCCATGATGGATTGCCAGAGTCTACCCCAGGTTCCAATATTCTTTCTATTTTCTTAACTTATATATTTAGGCTTTTTAACTAAGATTTTATGGTTTGTAAAAATATTTGGTGGTGTTTTGAGTGTTTTGCGTGCGAGTGTTAAGGGAAACATGTCGATTATGAGGTTGTTTCAGCGTAAATAAGTGTTGCTGTTTGCCGTTAAATTTTTCATACCGCCAAACATAATTTTTTATTTCAGCCGCTAGGCAAGATTTTATGGGCTCAAAAAATCGTTTATTGTTTTTTAAATATGTTATGATGCTTTTGAGTGAAATACGTGGACTTTTAGAGGGGTTTTAGACCCGTTGAAAACTCAAAAAGTCGACATTTATAAATTATTTATTTATTTATTTCAGCTTCCGGTTAACTTCTGATTGTTTGTAAAAATAGTTTCGATTTTTTAAAGTGTATTGTGTTCGTGAGAAATGAGATTTGTGGACTTTGGAGTGTTTTTTTTTATCGTGTTTGTTCGAACACTTTTTCATATAGTTATTTAAATATAGCTTTATTATTACTGAAGCTTGGAATATTTTTATATCTCCAGAATTAATTTAAAATTATGCCCTTTCATAATATGTAAAGCATTCCGGCCTAGCTCCATTTTTGCGAGGGGTCATTTTCAAAATCATTTGCGTAACGTAAATATGGCGGACGTGACGTCATCAGCCGCCTTCATCCGGGGACCGAGACCCTGGACCTTCCCACCTGCCAGTGCCCTTCCATCAGTATTTAGTGTTATTTCCTATATTTTCCAGCTGTTTTCATGCATAGAGAAGAATAGAAAGAGGAGTGAATTCTTCGTTTCTGTGGCGTTTTAAAAAGGCAGGGGATGTTTTTTTTATATATTTTTATTTTTTTGTGTTTTTTTTTAGATTTTGGTGTTTTTCAAGTTTGTTTGGGTAGAAATTGTTGTTTTTTCGCTGTCCTTGGGTAGGTGTGTGTCTCTTCTGGGGTGTTTTGAAAGGAAATTAAGTATTATTTAAGTGTTTTTGGCTAGAAATGTGTGTTTTTTGATGTGTTAAAAGAAAATCGCATGTTTTTCAGTGTGTTTGGGTAGAAATGTATGTTTTTTTGGGTGTTTTGAAAGGAAATCACGTGTTTTTTCAGTGTTTTTTGCGTAGAAATTAATGTTTTTGAGGTATTTCTGACCGGTAATCAGTGTTTTCTTTGAGTACTGTTAATAGAAATAGCTGTTCTGGGCCGAATTTGTGTTTTTTGAGTATTAAAAGGAGAAAAATAGTGCTGCTAGGTGTTATTGGGCAGGAAAATTTGTGTTGCTAGGTGTTTTTGGGGAGGAAAATTTGTGTTGCTAGGTGTTTTTGGGGAGGAAAATTGTGCTTCTAGGTGTTTTTGGGGAGGAAAATTGTGTTTGAAGGTGTTCTTTGGGGAGGAAAATTGTGCTTCTAGGTGTTTTTGGGGAGTAAAATTGTGTTTCTGGGTGTTTTTGGGGAGGAAAATTGCATTTCTAGGTGTTTTTGGGGAGGAAGATTGTGCTTCTAGGTGTTTTTGGGAGGAAAATTGTGTTCCTAGATGTTTTTGGGAAGGAAAATTGTGTTTCTGGGTGTTTTTGGGGAGGAAAATTGTGTTTCTGGGTTGTTTTAGGGGAGGAAAATTGTCTTTCTAGGTGTTTTAGGAGAGTAAAATTGTTTCTGGGTGTTTTTGGGGAGGAAAATTGTGTTGCTAGATGTTTTTGGGGAGGAAAATTGTTTATGGGTGTTTTTGGGGAGGAAAAATGTGTTTCTAGGTGTTTCTGGTGTGTGTGTGTGTGTGTGTGTGTGTGTGTGTGTGTGTGTGTGTGTGTGTGTGTTGCCTTGTCTTTCGTTGTACAGATGCTTATGCAGTGTGTGTGTGTGTGTGTGTGTGTGTTGCCTTGTCTTTCGTTGTACAGATGCTTATGCAGTGTGTGTGTGTGTGTGTGTGTGTGTTGCCTTGTCTTTCGTTGTACAGATGCTTATGCAGTGTGTGTGTGTGTGTGTGTGTGTGTGTGTGTGTGTGTGTGTGTGTGTGTGTGTGTGTGTGTGTGTGTGTGTTGCCTTGTCTTTCGTTGTACAGATGCTTATGCAGTGTGTGTGTGTGTGTGTGTGTGTGTGTTGCCTTGTCTTTCGTTGTACAGATGCTTATGCAGTGTGTGTGTGTGTGTGTGTGTGTGTGTGTGTGTGTGTGTGTGTGTGTGTTGCCTTGTCTTTCGTTGTAGCCTTCAGAAAAAAAATATTAAAGTTTTTACAGTGGGAAAATTTTGGTGGTGAGTGAGAAAATGACTCAAATATTACCTCAAATTTAACCTGATGTGGTGGAGCCTCACACTCCTCAGCTGCCCCTAACCAAACCTAACCTAACCCAAAGAAGCCTACCCGAACTTCTGTCTGGTGCTTCCTCCTCCCCAAGACTGGCTATCTCGTGTCATAATCCCAAGCTAGCCTAACCTAACCCTACCTAACCTAACCTAAGCAATTCTAACCTAGCCAAACCTTATCTAAGCAAGCCTAACCTAGCCAAGCCTAACCTAACCTAAAGAAGCCTACCCTAACCTAACCTAGCCTAACCTAACCTAACCTAACCTAACCTAGCCTAACATAACCTAACCTCGTCTAACTTAACGAAGCATAGCCAAACCTAACCTAACCTACATCCTCTTCCCACGGCCCCACTTAACCTAACCTAACGTAACTTTCAGAGCATCGGCAACCCTCCAATCCGGCAAGCAGTTGGCGGCAGCGATGGCGGTGGCGGCAGCAGTGGTGGCGAGGCGGACGGCAGGGACAGAGGGGCAGTACAGGGTGCGGACATCAAGGAGAAGGTGAGCAGGGTGTTGTGTTGGTGTGTGTTGCTAAGCTGAGATGCAATATTTGTCACTCAACACTCGTGCAACACTGCCTCCATGCACAAGTGTGTCGGGAAAATGATTTAAAGTCGTAAAAATGTTCTTGTTTTACTTTATTTATTTATTTATTTATTTTGTTTTATTTTTTGTATATATAGGAGGGACACTGGTCAAAGGGAACTAAGTACAATAAGAAAAAAATACTGAGAAAAAATAAAAGATAAAAAAGACCTCACTTAACCTAACCTAACCTAACATAAGCTAACTTAACCTAACATAACGTAGCCTAACCTCTTTTAACCTAACATAACTTAACCTAACTTAACTTAACCTAACTTAACTTAACCTAACCTAACTTAACCTAACCTCTTTTAACCTAACCTAACCTAACTTAACCTAACATAACTTAACCTAACCTCACTTAACCTCACTTAACCTAACCTAACGTAACTTAACCTAACCTAACCTAACCTCACTTAACCTAACCTCACTTAACCTAACCTCACTTAACCTCACTTAACCTAACCTAACGTAACTTAACCTAACCTAACCTAACCTCACTTAACCTAACCTCACTTAACCTAACCTAACCTAACCTCACTTAACCTAACGTAACCTAACCTAACCTAACACCCACAGAGGAACGCACGGACAAGCAAGGTGTTATTCGGCAGTCTGATCCTGGACCTGGTCGGCTTCATGGCGGTGGTGCCTCTGTGTCCTGCTCTCCTTGACTGTTACTCCAAGCACAACACCAGCGGCTTGTATTCCTCTCAGCTCTCCTGTGTGACTTATTACCAACATATCATCGGTTTCGCTGCGAGGTTCCATTCTGTCTTGTTTGGTAATTGAGTGGGTTTGTTGTGTTTTGTATTGGTTTATATATTTTTAGCTTGTTTTTATTATTATTTTTTTCAATTTTTTTTATCCTATTATCTATTTATTTATTTTTTGTTTGTTTGTTTGTTTACAGGGTGTGTGTGTGTGTGTTTGTTTGTGTTCCTGCTGTTCAGTATTGCAGCTTGTTTTCTTTATTATTGTTATTTTGTGTTTTATTCTATTTCAGTGTTCTGAGGGAGTCTTCAGGTGTTTTTGGGGTGTTTTTGGAGTGTTTTGGGGTGTTTTTGGTGTGTTGTGAAGTGTTTTGATGTGTTTTGGGGTGGTTAAGGGGTGTTTTGAAGTGTTTTGTGG
This sequence comes from Scylla paramamosain, assembly GCF_035594125.1. NCBI lineage: Eukaryota > Metazoa > Arthropoda > Malacostraca > Decapoda > Portunidae > Scylla > Scylla paramamosain. The sequence goes on from NC_087165.1 coordinate 25,393,181, forward strand.
TGTTGTGGAGGTGTTTTGGGATTTTTGGTGTGTTTTAAAGTGTTTTGGGATGTTTTTGGAATGTTTTGATGTGTTTTGAAATGTTTAGGAGTATTTTTGGAGTATTTTGGTGTGTTTTTGGAGTGTTTTGGGATGTGTTTGTAGTGTTTTGGGGTGTTTTGGGGTATTTTGAAGGTGTTTTGGTGTGTTTTTGGAGTGTTTTGGGGTATTTTGGGATGTTTTGGTGTGTGTTGGGTTATTTTGAGAGTGTTTTGGTGTGTTTTGGAATATTTTGAGGGTGTTTAAAGGTGTTGTGGTAGTTTAAAATACATTGTTAGTTTACTTTTTTTTTACTTTTTATTTTCTTATGCATTATTTTATTTCTTATTTATATTGTGGTGTGTTGTCGGTGTGTCCTAACCTAACCTAACCAGCCTACCCTCTCCTAACCTCCCCTCAACCCACAGGCACTGATTGGCGTGACATTCAGCATAGGCTTCACCGTCGGGCACACTGTGGGGCCTGCGTTCTCCCGCTGGGGAAGTACTGGGTGGTTCGCGGCCTCGGCTGTCTACGCACGCACTCTCACTGTGGCTAACATAATATTCTTTGCTGTCTTCTTCCAGGAATTGCTGCCTGAGGTGTGTGTGTGTGTGTGTGTGTGTGTGTGTGTGTGTGTGTGTGTGTGTGTGTGTGTGTCTCTCATTTTTTTTTTTTTTATTATGTATATTTTTTTTGTTTTTGTATAATTTTTGCTTATTTTTTTTTTCCTTTCATTTTTTCTTTCTTTGCTTATTTTGTAATTTGTTTGTATTTCCTTGTGTCTCTGAATGTTGTTAAAGAGAGGTGCATTGTGAGTAAAGCATCATTTTCTCTTTCCTTTCCTCATTTCTTTACTTTTCCCTCTTATTCCTTCCTTTCTGTCATCATTACAAACCCTTTCTATTCATTACAAACCCTTTCTCTCATTTTCCTTACCATAAACCATCAAAACATCTTAACAATCTCATTTAAATCACTTTTCTTCTCATTATCATCTGTTTGTTTACATTCTCTTGCTTTCTTTCACTTATTAATTCATTACACTCCTGTTTGTGTGTTTAGGAATGTTTTGAGATATTTTGGGGTGTTTTGGAGGTGTTTTGGGGTGTTTTTTCAAGTGTTTTGAGGTAAATTGTCTGTTTTTTGGGTATATTTGTCTGTTTTTGTCTGTTTTTTGGGTATTATTGGGGTTTTGGAGGTGTTTTGGGGGTGTTTTTGCAAGTGTTTTGAGTTAAATTGTCTGTTTTTGGGTGTTTAATGGTGTTTTGGGAGTGTTTTGCAAGTTTTTGAGGTAAATAGTGTGTTTTGGGGTGTTTAATGGTGTTTTGAGAGTGTTTTGAGGTAAATTGTCTGTTTTTGGGTGTTTAATGGTGTTTTGGGAGTGTTTTGCAAGTTTTTGAGGTAAATAGTGTGTTTTGGGGTGTTTAATGGTGTTTTGGGAGTGTTTTGCAAGTGTTTTGAGGTAAATAGTGTGTTTTGGGGTGTTTAATGGTGTTTTGAGAGTGTTTTGCAAGTGTTTTGAGGTAAATAGTGTGATTTGGGGTGTTTAATTTTGTTTTGGGAGTGTTTTGCAAGTGTTTTGAGGTAAATAGTGTGTTTTGGGGTGTTTAATGGTGTTTTGAGAGTGTTTTGCAAGTGTTTTGAGGTAAATAGTTTGTTTTGGGGTGTTTAATGGTGTTTTGGTGGTGTTTCAGGGTTATATAGGGGTGTTTGGGGGTGATCTAGGGTAAGTAGTGTTATCAAGGCTGTAGTGGAAGTTACTGTGGGTTTTCAAAGGGTGTTTCCATGGTGATTCACTTGTATTTTATCCCTTGTACAGTAAAACTCCCTTTCCCTGAGTTGGCAACACTGTTTGTTTACGTTCGCTGTTGTCTCGTCGTGTGTGAGTCAGATTTGTGTCTTGTTCTTCCACCGCAGGGCAGAAGGAGGAGGGACATCGGTGCCAGTTTGACCGAGGCTTGGGAGGTGATCAATCCTAGGGCTCTGTTCTCCGTCAGCTGTGTCAAGGGCCTGGGCAGAGAAGGTGTGTGTGTGTGTGTTTGTACGTTCAGTATTCTGTGTTTGTTCGTGTTTGTAGTATTGTGTGTGTGTGTGTGTGTGTGTGTACTAGGAAATATTCCTTTATGTTTACTCCTGAAACACACACACACACACACACACACACACACACACACACACACACACACACACACACACACACACACACACACACACACACACACACACACACACACCACCTCCCGTTCCTCCTCCTCCTCCTCTCCCTTCATTCATACACACACACACACACACACACACACACACACACACACACACACACACACACACACACACACACACACACACACACACACACACACACACACACACACTACCTCCCGTTCCTCCTCCTCCTCCTCCTCTCCCTTCATTCATAAACATCTGTCTTTCTCTCTCTCTGTAGAACGCATGAAATTAATACAACTTAGCCGAGTTTACTTCCTCTACCTGTTCCTGTATTCCAGCCTGGAGTTAACGCTGATCTTCGCGACCCACCACAAGCATAGTTACGACTCGTTGGCGCAGGACCGCAAGTTTTCCTTCCTGGGCCTGGTCATGGCAATTACACAGAGAGGGTTTATGCGAAGTGTTAAGACTGGAACTGAAAAAGCAACTGCCAATTAGGTGTTCTGGGGTTTGTGTGTGTGTGTGTGTGTGTGTGTGTGTGTGTGTTGGAGAGGGTTTGTGTGTGTGTGTGGCCGGGAAAGGGTTGCCTGTGTGTGTGTTTTCAAGGGTGTTTTTCATGGTTCGAGTTTAACAGGGTGTAGTGGAAGTTACTGGGGTTTTCAAGGGTGTTTTTCATGGTTTTTGTTTAACAGGGTGTAGTGGAAGTTACTGGGGTTCTCAAGGGTGTTTTCATGGTTTTTGTTTAACAGGGTGTAGTGGAAGTTACTGGGGTTTTCAAGGGTGTTTTCATGGTTCGAGTTTAACAGGGTGTAGTGGAAGTTACTGGGGTTTTCAAGGGTGTTTTCATGGTTCTAGTCTAACAGGCTGTAGTGCAAGTTACTGGGGTTTTCAAGGGTGTTTTCATGGTTCTAGTTTAATGGGCTGTAGTGGAAGTTACTGAGGTTTACAAAGTATATTTTCAAATCTATATTTTTACTGTGTAGAATTACAATATAAAACAACAGGATTTATCAGTAACACTATTATTAAACCCACCACTGCCTCCACTACCACCCTCACCATCCACAGTGGTTAATGACGATGACTCCTGCTTTCATCCTCATCGGGGCTAGCAAGACCAACCTGGGGCTGTACTCTGGACTGACGCTGTATGCCATAGGTGGGTCTGTAGGGGCTGGGATAACAGATAATTAAAATAAACACTCAAACACTTTTAAAAACACAAAATTCATGCTGGTATACACTTAAAAACACACTGAAATACTTACTAAGACTGGTGTACACATGTAAACTTGTACACAAACACTGGTGTACACTCAGAAACACACAGACACTTGGTAAGGCTGGTACACACACACAAACCCATAAGAGATACTGGTATATGCTCACAAACCTCTACATATATTAAGTAAGGCTTGTATACACCAATCTAAATGTAGGTTGAAGAGATACCTTTTACTCTCTCTTTCTCTCTTTCTCTCTCTCTGTCCTACACCTCAGTACACCCCTGCTATCCACCCTTACACCATAAATACACCCTATCTGACCTCTGCATCTTATTAAACTACCCTGTTTGTCCCCTACATCCTCAGTTTCTCCCCTACACCCTCAGTAAACCCTGTGTATCTTACCTGTTTGTCTGTCTGTGTGTCTATCCCCTTACACTTCATAACACCCCTGCCAGCCCCCTGCTTACCACCCCCCCTCCCCTCTCTTAGGTTCCTCTTTGATGGTGCCCTGCCTCACTGCCCTCGCCTCCTGTCACAGCACGGCCTCTCACAAGGGTACCCTGTTTGGCATTCGGAGGTCACCAGGGGCTGTTCCAAGGGCGTTCGGACCTGTTGTGACCAATAGGTTTGTTTGTGTTGTTCGAGAGTGTTTAGCTGTGTTTTGTGTGTTTTTTGGTGTGTTTTGAGGTGTTTTGGGGGTGTTTTTGGGTGTTTTAAGGGTGTTTTGGGTGTATTTTTGGGTGTTTTGGTATGTTTGGCTGTGTTTTGTGTGTGTTTTTGGTGTGTTTTGAGGTGTTTTGGATGTGTTTTGGGGTGTTTTTGGGTGTTTTGGGTGTATTTTTGGGTGTTTTGGGTGTTTTGGTATGTTTAGCTGTGTTTTTGGTGTGTTTTGGGGTGTTTTGGGTGTATTTTAGAGTGTTTTGCTGTGTTTTGTGTGTGTTTTTGGTGTGTTTGGGGGGTGTTTTGGGGTGTTTTTGCGTGTGTTTTGTGTGTTTGGAAGTCTGAGGCTGTGTTTTTGGGTGTTTTGGGTGTATTTTAGGGTGTTTTAGGATGTTTAGCTGTGTTTTGTGTGTGTTTTTAGTGTGTTTTGGGGTGTTTTGGATGTGTTTGTGGGTGTTTTGGGTGTTTTGGTATGTTTGGCTGTGTTTTGTGTGTGTTTTGGATGTGTTTGGGTGTGTTTGAGGGTGTTTTGGGGGTGTTTGGATGTGTATGGATATATTTAAGGGTGTTTTTGGTGTGTTTGGGGGTGTAGAGGTGTGTTTGGGTGTGTGGGACAATGTTTTGGGGGTGTTTGGGGGTGTAGAGGTGTGTGTTGGTGTGTTTGGGTGTATTTTGTTGTGTTGTCTGTGTTGTTTGGGTCTCTCTCTCTCTCTCTCTCTCTCTCTCTCTCTCTCTCTCTCTCTCTGCAGGATTCTGGGTAATGTGGGCAGAAGTGTGCTATATTGTAGACAGCCTCTCCATGCTGCTGCCGCTAGTGATGCAGCAGGCCTACTGAGCTCCCTGCCACGCCCTCAGCCTGTTTATATTAGCCAGGTTAAGGAGGAAGGATGTTGGGCTGATGTTGGCCTATTTATGTGGTTTTTGGGCTAGTTTTGGGCGGTTTTTTGTCACGTGTTCCTTCTTTTGGGCTAGTTTTGGGCGGTTTTTTGTCGTGTTCCTTCTTTTGGGCTATCATTATCTATTTTTGTTCTTTTATTTTTCATGGTTCCAGTGACAGTTTAAGAGGCTGTGGTGGAAGTTATTAGGGTTTTCAAGGGTGTTTTCATGGTTCCAGTGACAGTTTAAGAGGCTGTGGTGGAAGTTATTGCGGTTTTCAAGGGTGTTTTTATGGTTCTAAAATTTAACATGCTGTAGTGGAAGTTATTAGGGTTTTCAAGGGTGTTTTCATGGTTCCAGTGATAGTCTAAGAGGCTGTAGTGTGCAAACTCTCTTGTCAGGGTGTAAACTCACCTTACCTTAATAAAATGTTGATTAATATTCCTCTAGTTTCATTTTTCACTCATATTTTTGTGTTGACTGTCTTGTAGGGAGCTTACGGTGTGTGTGTGTCTGTTTCTCCTATAATGAGGATAATAATGATGATATTGATAAAGAAAAACAAATAAAACAATACTTATAAAAATTAAGTATTTTTTTTTTATATATATTTTCACCAATAATTAAAAGGAATCATAAAATGTTTTCTTTTCTAAATATTATGTAACCAAAAAACTAACGTCATTCAAAATAACAACAGTAATAATAATAATAATAATAATAGTATGAGAACCAATATTACTGTATGTTATATATGCGTATTACCATATATTTAGTTTGAATATATTTGTGGGAGTCCTTGTATGTGCACGTGAGGCCCCCGTTAGCAAGATTTGGCGGGAGAGTTCGCTTAGGGAGGCCAACCCACGCGCAGTTACCGCCAAGAATTAGCCGCGAGTTGGGGTGCGCTTCCCTTGCTGCCTTTCTCTTCCTTTGTTCTGCTCTGTTTGTTGTCGCAGTACAAGAGAAGAGTGCAGATAAATAGTTTGTGATCCCAGGAGAACACAAGAATCCGTGATATGAAGAAAAAACTGGGAAAAGTAAGTATATTATGGTGATGTGTGTGTGTGTGTGTGCGTGGACGCGTGGCTGGTGACCGTTCCTTTCCGGTGCTGGCCACAAGCTTTTGGTTATGTCAGGCCTCCACCACTGCCATGTGTAGGTCTGGAGGTCAGGTCAGGTCATGTTAGGTCACCATCAGTGTCACGTGTAGGCCTCGTGAGTTTTTGCAGCTTGGTCATGATGCTCGAGTCGTTAAATTTGAAGAGACGTAGGCCATCTTGCCGTTACCTTCACTATGATTTTATTACATCTCCACTATATACGTGTTTGTACCTCGCAGCTTCCCGTATTGAGTTAATGCATCTTCACTACATGCCAGCCGTTATTTCGTGGAGTTTTTGGTGTCAGTTTAATGCATCTTCACTACATGCCAGCCGTTATTTCGTGGAGTTTTGGTGTCAGTTTAATGCATCTTCACTACATGCCAGCCGTTATTTCGTGGAGTTTTGGTGTCAGTTTAATGCATCTTCACTACATGCCAGCCGTTATTTCGTGGAGTTTTTGGTGTCAGTTTAATGCATCTTCACTACATGCCAGCCGTTATTTCGTGGAGTTTTGGTGTCAGTTTCGCTTATTTATTTTATATCGACACTACGCCAACTAACTCCTTATTTCGTGTTTCGGCCTTGCATTTATTTATTTTTTTCTTATTTTCATCTTCCCTACATCAACTAACTGCTTATTTCATACTGTGGCCTTGCAGTTTCCCTTATTTTCCTATTTTTTTTTTTTTTTTTTTTTATCTTCGCTACATCAACTGACTGCGTATATATTTATTTGGATTTCCCCTTATTTTCTTGTGTTCATCTTCACTACTCTAACCAACTGATTTCGTGGTGTTTTAGCCTTGTATTTTTTCACTTATTTATTTTTCATCTTCACTACGTAAGTCTTATATTTCAAATTTTGGCCTTTTATTTATTGATTTATTTTATTTATTTATTTATTTATTTATTTATTTATTTATTTATTTATTTATTTATTTTTATATATATATAACTATACCAACTAAGTCATTTTGTGATTTTTGATGTTGCAGTTTTCCTTATTTTGTTATTTTAATATTTCCTTAACGTAAGTCTTATTTCAAATTTTGGCCTTTTATTTATTTATTTATTTATTTATTTTTTATTTTTTTATATATATATATATAACTATACCAACTAAGTCATTTTGTGATTTTTATATTGCAGTTTTCCTTATTTTGTTATTTTAATATTTCCTTAACAATATTAAGTTGAACCCATAACTTGTCCTGCCTCCTCCTCCTCCTCCTCCTCCTCCTCCTCCTCCTCCTCTTATATTTAATTTGATCTTTCAGAAGAAAAAAGAAGAAAAGAGGAGGAGAAAGAGAAGATGAATGAAATGAAGTCCATCATTACAGAAGAAGAGGAAGCAGAGGAAGAGGCAGCCCTATACCTCTCAAGAAACTACAAGGTTCTTCAGTAAGTATTTACCTACTTAGTTGTGCTTTGTGGGAAAAGAGTTATGCTCATGCTGTCCTCCTTATCTTTTAATATCTAACTAAGCCTTAAATCCATGTAGACTTTATGCATTTATCATCTCATCCAGACTACTCCATACATCGGTACTTCTACACGAGAAACTATACTTTGTGACGTCTCTCCTACGAGCACTAGAATAAAAACTCACTTAGTTTGTAACACGATCTGCCTCTTGTAAATCCAAATTGTTGCTTCATTATTTCATTTCCTTCTAGGTACTGCAACCATTTATCCTTCACCAGTCACACATTTTGCACACCACACTTGTTAGAGACACAGGTCTATAGTTTAAGGGCTTCTCTTTACTACCACTTTTGTATATTGCCACTATGATGACTCTCTTCCATTCAATTGGGACTCTAGTTTCAATTAAAGAGCTCTCAATGATATATGTTACCCATGTCAGCTGCTGATTGCACTTTTTTAGTATCCATCCTGACACTCCATCAGGTCCAGGGGCCTTCCTAATGTCTAGTCCCTCCATCTGTTTGTGGACATCCTCTTGAGTCACTTGGATTTCCCCCAGAGCCATTTCTTCACTCATCTCACTCTACCACACAAATGTTTCCTCTTTTGTGAATACTGATTGAAAACTCTTGAATCATTATCTCTGCCAGTTGAGTTGGATCCTCACACATCTGACCTTTCACCTTCAATCTGCTTCTTCTTCTTCTTTCTCTGGTAAACTCTGGAACTCCCTGCCTGCTTCTGTATTTCCACCTTCCTATGACTTGAATTCCTTCAAGAGGGAGGTTTCAAGACACTTATTCATCAATTTTTGACCACTGCTTTGACCCTTTTATGGGACTGCCATTTCACTGGACATTATTTTGTTATAGGATTTTTGTTGCCCTTGGCCAGTGTCCCTCCTACATAAAAAAAATATAATTAATTTCTTGTAGTGTAGTTTTGCCAAGCTCCTGCATATTTTTCTTGTGCCATCTAATCCATGGTGTTTCCCTCTCCTCCCTAGCTAGTTCACATCTGTTATACCTGAAGCTGCACCGGATGGGCACCAGTTGGCTCTCAGGGGATGTGTTCTACTGATCACACCCATCATCGGAGGGTCCAGGAAGGGCAGTTCTCTCTCTCCACGTTTACTGATGAGGTAGGCATGACCGTAACAACTGCGGACAAGTTCTCGGTCTCAATTTCTTACAAAATAACGTTATGCACTGATATTAAACACTTTCAACATATTACACTATTCATTAACAATACATGCAGTCAACTTGGCACTGTGACAATCAGTTTTTACCACAAAATTAAAGTATTTACCTTGGTCACCATCCTGCCTGTCTTTGTCTGAACAGGACTTGGCCGTCAGTGATGCCCGCAGGCGACCAGCTGGTTAACCCACACTACCAGCAAGTGAGCATCGGCTTTGGTTCTTAATATGGCAATGATTACTGATACTTTACACATGTTACGCGTTTTCATGCAAGCACAAAACTGTCGAACATTTCACTCATGATTACTGAGGAATAACGAGGTGAGGTACAAATGCTTTACATACACTAACAGTACCATTCTTATATCTTGTCTTTGTCCCTACTTTTGGTACGTATCTTGTCACTCCCTCTTCATAAATATTGATGAAAGCTTCCCACATCTTTTGCACATTACTTGTTGTGATAAGTGTACTCCTGTCTGCTTCACCAAAGTTTCTCCTCATTTGTTCAAAATTTGACTTACCATAATTAAATCTTTCACTTTTATAATCTTCACATCTATGTTCCTCTCTTTGTGTGTGTGTGTGTGTGTGTGAATATTCATTTAAGTAGAGAAGGATAAGGTAGAAAATATGTTATATATGCCTCCTCCTCCTCCTCCTCCTATATTTTATTTGATATTTCAGGAGAAGAAAAAAGAAGAGAAGGAGGAGGAAGAGAAGATGAATAAAATGGACTCAATCATTACAAAGCGAGAGGGAGCAGAGGAAGAGGCAGCACCACCACCACCACTACTACTACTACTACTACTAGTACTACTATTAACACCACCACTACTACTACTACAATTTTAAGTATGCACACAGAGAGAGAGAGAGAGAGAGAGAGAGAGAGAGAGAGATTTAAGCCTTAACCAGTATGGTGTTTAATGTTTCATTTATTTGCTATCTTATTGGTTTACCAATTATTATTGTTGTTGTTATTGTTGTTGTAATCATCATCATCATCATCATCATCATTACTATTGCCATTATGATGTTTTGTCAAGGATTACATCAGGAGATGCAAGTCAATAAGGGAATAAGGCCCTCCTCCTCCTCCTCCTCCTCCTCCTCCTCCTCCTCCTCCTCCTCCTCCTCCTCCTCCTCCTCCTCCTCTTCCTCTTCTCCTCCTCTTCCTCTTCTCCTCTTCTCCTCCTCCTCCTCTTCTCCTCCTCCTCCTCTTCTCCTCCTCTCCTCCTCCTCCTCTTCTTCTCCTCCTCCTCTTCTTCTCCTCCTCCTCCTCTCCTCCTCTTCTCCTCCTCTCCTCCTCTTCTCCTCCTTCTCCTCCTCTCCTCCTCCTCTCCTCCTCCTCTCCTCCTCCTCCTCCTCCTCCTCCTCCTCCTCCTCCTCCTCCTCCTCCTCCTCCTCCTCCTCCTCCTCCTCCTCCTCCTCCTCCTCCTCCTCCTCCTCCTCCTCCTCCTCCTCCTCCTCCTCCTCCTCCTCTTCTTCTTCTTCTTCTTCTTCTTCTTCTTCTTCTTCTTCTTCTTCTTCTTCTTCTTCTTCTTCTTCTTCTTCTTCTTCTTCTTCTTCTTCTTCTTCTCCTCCTCCTCCTCCTCCTCCTCCTCCTCCTCCTCCTCCTCCTCCTCCTCCTCCTCCTAATCCTAATCCTAATCCTCCTCTTCTCCTCCTCCTCCTCTTCTCCTCCTCTTCTCCTCCTCCTCCTCTTCTCCTCCTCCTCCTCTTCTTCTTCTTCTTCTTCTTCTTCTTCTTCTTCTTCTTCTTCTTCTTCTTCTTCTTCTTCTTCTTCTTCTTCTCCTTCTCCTCCTCCTCCTCCTCCTCCTCCTCCTCCTCCTCCTCCTCCTCCTCCTCCTCCTCCTCCTCCTCCTCCTCCTCCTCCATAATGTCTTTCTTCACCACTTGAATATTTCAGTCTATCATGTGTTTTTAACCTATTTATATATCCTCATCCTCCTCTCAAGCCATTTAGCTTCAAATTTCATGTAGTGTTTTTCTTTTTTGTGCTGCGGGGAGAACTCTCACCTCGGAGAGGGTCTATTTCAGTCCGATTTTTCGTTTGTACCGGGTGTCGAGATCCCGTCAGAAAAATGGTGGCGTCTATTTTAAGTGATCAAAAAATTCCTTGCAGTTAAAGTTAATTAGATAAAGTCAAATTATTCTTGATTACTGCCTGCTTGTGTTACACCTGCTGGAGTTCTTGCCAAATCACACACAGGTGGTGCCCAAGTACATGGCACTCAGCTAGAGATGGTTTGGCGCACATCCACGCAGGGTAACTGCAGTCAGTGGCCAAGGATTTATTTGTCTTGTTTTCAAACAAAACAATTACAGATTCAAGATTTGAATGTGTGATGTCTTTTTTGACCACTTGATAGAAGCTGTCCCTCATCCCAGGCCCGTTTTGCTTTTTTGTACTGCGGGGAGAACTCCCACCTCAGAGAGGGTCTATTTCAGTCCGATTTTTCGTTTGTACCGGGTGTCGAGATCGCGTCAGAAAAATGGTGGCGTCTATTTTAAGTGATCAAAAAATTCCTTGCAGTTAAAGTTAATTAGATAAAGTCAAATTATTCTTGATTACTGCCTGATTGTGTTACACCTGCTGGAGTTCTTGCCAAATAACCAACTGGTGATGCCCAAGTACATGGCACTCAGCTAGAGATGGTTTGGCGCACATCCACGCAGGGTTACAGGGTAACTGGAGTCAGTGGCCAAGGATTTATTTGTCTTGTTTTCAAACAAAACAATTACAGATTCAAGATTTGAATGTGTGATGTCTTTTTTGACCACTTGATAGAAGCTGTCCCTCATCCCAGGCCCGTTTTGCTTTTTTGTACTGCGGGGAGAACTCCCACCTCAGAGAGGGTCTATTTCAGTCCGATTTTTCGTTTGTACCGGGTGTCGAGATCGCGTCAGAAAAATGGTGGCGTCTATTTTAAGTGATCAAAAAATTCCTTGCAGTTAAAGTTAATTAGATAAAGTCAAATTATTCTTGATTACTGCCTGATTGTGTTACACCTGCTGGAGTTCTTGCCAAATAACCAACTGGTGATGCCCAACTAAATGGCACTCAGCTAGAGATGGTTTGGCGCACATCCACGCAGGGTTACAGGGTAACTGGAGTCAGTGGCCAAGGATTTATTTGTCTTGTTTTCAAACAAAACAATTACAGATTCAAGATTTGAATGTGTGATGTCTTTTTTGACCACTTGATAGAAGCTGTCCCTCATCCCAGGCCCGTTTTGCTTTTTTGTACTGCGGGGAGAACTCCCACCTCAGAGAGGGTCTATTTCAGTCCGATTTTTCGTTTGTACCGGGTGTCGAGATCGCGTCAGAAAAATGGTGGCGTCTATTTTAAGTGATCAAAAAATTCCTTGCAGTTAAAGTTAATTAGATAAAGTCAAATTATTCTTGATTACTGCCTGATTGTGTTACACCTGCTGGAGTTCTTGCCAAATAACCAACTGGTGATGCCCAAGTACATGGCACTCAGCTAGAGATGGTTTGGCGCACATCCACGCAGGGTTACAGGGTAACTGGAGTCAGTGGCCAAGGATTTATTTGTCTTGTTTTCAAACAAAACAATTACAGATTCAAGATTTGAATGTGTGATGTCTTTTTTGACCACTTGATAGAAGCTGTCCCTCATCCCAGGCCCGTTTTGCTTTTTTGTACTGCGGGGAGAACTCCCACCTCAGAGAGGGTCTATTTCAGTCCGATTTTTCGTTTGTACCGGGTGTCGAGATCGCGTCAGAAAAATGGTGGCGTCTATTTTAAGTGATCAAAAAATTCCTTGCAGTTAAAGTTAATTAGATAAAGTCAAATTATTCTTGATTACTGCCTGATTGTGTTACACCTGCTGGAGTTCTTGCCAAATAACCAACTGGTGATGCCCAACTAAATGGCACTCAGCTAGAGATGGTTTGGCGCACATCCACGCAGGGTTACAGGGTAACTGGAGTCAGTGGCCAAGGATTTATTTGTCTTGTTTTCAAACAAAACAATTACAGATAAAGTCTAATTATTCTTGATTACTGCCTGATTGTGTTACACCTGCTGGAGTTCTTGCCAAATAACCAACTGGTGATGCCCAACTATATGGCACTCAGCTAGAGATGGTTTGGCGCACATCCACGCAGGGTTACAGGGTAACTGGAGTCAGTGGCCAAGGATTTATTAGTCTTGTTTTCAAACAAAACAATTACAGATTCAAGATTTGAATGTGTGATGTCTTTTTTGACCACTTGATAGAAGCTGTCCCACATCCCAGGCCCGTTTTTCTTTTTTGTACTGCGGGGAGAACTCCCACCTCGGAGAGGGTCTATTTCAGTCCGATTTTTCGTTTGTACCGGGTGTCGAGATCGCGTCAGAAAAATGGTGGCGTCTATTTTAAGTGATCAAAAAATTCCTTGCAGTTAAAGTTAATTAGATAAAGTCAAATTATTCTTGATTACTGTCTGATTGTGTTACACCTGCTGGAGTTCTTGCCAAATAACCAACTGGTGATGCCCAACTAAATGGCACTCAGCTAGAGATGGTTTGGCGCACATCCACGCAGGGTTACAGGGTAACTGGAGTCAGTGGCCAAGGATTTATTTGTCTTGTTTTCAAACAAAACAATTACAGATAAAGTCTAATTATTCTTGATTACTGCCTGATTGTGTTACACCTGCTGGAGTTCTTGCCAAATAACCAACTGGTGATGCCCAAGTACATGGCACTCAGCTAGAGATGGTTTGGCGCACATCCACGCAGGGTAACTGGAGTCAGTGGCCAAGGATTTATTAGTCTTGTTTTCAAACAAAACAATTACAGATTCAAGATTTGAATGTGTGATGTCTTTTTTGACCACTTGATAGAAGCTGTCCCTCATCCCAAGCCCGTTTTTCTTTTTTGTACTGCGGGGAGAACTCTCACCTCGGAGAGGATCTATTTCAGTCCGATTTTTGGTTTGTACCGGGTGTCGAGATTGCGTCAGAAAAATGGTGGCGTCTATTTTAAGTGATCAAAAAATTCTTTGCAGTTAAAGTCAAATTATTTTTTATTTTGGTTTGCTTTAATAATAATGAGAGAAAAGGAAGCCACTATTACAGCTGCTGCTGCTGCTCCTGCTGCTACTACTACTACTACTACTACTACTACTACTACTACTACTACTTTTTCTTCTTCTACTTCTACTTCTACTACTACTACTACTACTACAACAATTATTAACAGCAACACTACTACTACTACTACTACTACTACTACTACTACTACTACTACTACTACTACTACTGCTACTACTACTACTAGTACAATTATTAACAGCAATACTACTACTACTGCTAGTACAATTATTAACAGCAATACTACTACTACTACTACTACTACTGCTACTGCTACTACTACTTCTACTACTACTACTACTACGACTACTGCTACTACTACTACTACTACTACTACTACTACTTTTTTTTACATAATCTAATATAATACCTCCACCCCATGTTTATTGATGTGTCAATTAGGGGCTCCATTACTTGGAGGTCATTAGCCCCAGCTCCCGCTAATGACTGTGGCATCCAACCATATCTAATATTCTATAATATAAACATTAGTTGTTAACTATAAATTCATTCTACCTCTACTCTATCTACTCTTATGCCACTCTCCACTACTATTACTACTGCTGCTGCTGCTGTTGCTGCTGCTGCTGCTGCTGCTGCTGTTTCTACTACTGCTATTACTACTACTGCTGCTACTACTACTACTACCACTACTACTACTACTACTACTACTACTACTACTACTACTATATTACTACAGTTTTGAATATGCACACAGAATGAGAGAGAGAGAGAGAGAGAGAGAGAGAGAGAGAGAGAGAGAGATTTAAACCCTAAAAGCAGTATGGTGTTTAATGTTCATGTAATTGATATCATATTGGTTTATTCATTATTATTATTATTATTTGTTATTTTATGCTGGTGCTGTTGTTGTTGTTGTTGTTGTTGTTGTTGTTGTTGTTACCATTATCATGTTATTTTGTCAAGGATTACATCAGGAGGTGCTGGTCAATAAGGGAAAGTGTAAGAATCTGTCAAGCATACATGTGACAGGTCCTTTTTTTATTTTTATTTATTTATTTATTTTATTTATTTTTTTCTATTTTTTATTTTTTATTTTTTTTTCCATTGCAGTAGTGGTAATAGTAGAAGTAGTAGTAGTAATGATTAATGTTTACTGTTTATCCTGTTGTTAACTGGGAAAATTCTCCTGTATTATTGTTGTTGTTGCTATTATTATTATTATTATTATTATTATTATTATTATTATTATTATTATTATTATTATTATTATTATTATTATTGTTGTTGTTCTGTACTCCTGAGTGTTATTCTGTAATTGTATTTTCGAGCGCCGTTCCAATGTATTCCCGAGCGCCATTCCGTTGTATTCCTGAGTGTCGTTCTGTTGTTGTATTCCTGAGCCCCGTTCCGTTGTATTCCCGAGCGCCGTTCCATTGTATTCCCGAGCATCATTCCGTTGTATTCCCGAGCGCCGTTCCATTGTATTCCCAAGCGCCATTCCGTTGTATTCCTGAGCGCCGTTCTGTTGTATTCCTGAGCGCCGTTCCGTTGTTGTATTCCCGAGCGTCATTCCATTGTATTCCTGAGCGCCGTTCCGTTGTTGTATTCCCGAGCGTCATTCCATTGTATTCCTGAGCGCCGTTCCGTTGTTGTATTCCCGAGCGTCATTCCATTGTATTCCTGAGCGCCGTTCCGTTGTTGTATTCCCGAGCGTCATTCCATTGTATTCCTGAGCGCCGTTCCGTTGTTGTATTCCCGAGCGTCATTCCATTGTATTCCTGAGCGCCGTTCCGTTGTTGTATTCCCGAGCGTCATTCCATTGTATTCCTGAGCGCCGTTCCGTTGTTGTATTCCCGAGCGCCGTTCCGTTGTTGTATTCCTGAGCGCCGTTCCGTTGTTGTATTCCCGAGCGTCATTCCATTGTATTCCTGAGTGCCGTTCCGTTGTTGTATTCCCGAGCGCCGTTCCGTTGTTGTATTCCTGAGCGCCGTTCCGTTGTTGTATTCCCGAGTTCCGTTCCGTTGTTGTATTCCTGAGCGCCGTTCCGTTGTTGTATTCCCGAGTGCCGTTCCGTTGTTGTATTCCCGAGTGCCGTTCCGTTGTTGTATTCCCGAGTGCCGTTCCGTTGTTGTATTCCCGAGTGCCGTTCCGTTGTTGTATTCCCGAGTGCCGTTCCGTTGTTGTATTCCTGAGCGCCGTTCCGTTGTTGTATTCCTGAGCGCCGTTCCGTTGTTGTATTCCTGAGCGCCGTTCCGTTATTGTATTCCTGAGCGCCGTTCCGTTGTTGTATTCCCGAGCGCCGTTCCGTTATTGTATTCCTGAGCGCCGTTCCGTTGTTGTATTCCCGAGCGCCGTTCCGTTATTGTATTCCCGAGCGCCGTTCCGTTGTATTCCCCAGCGCCGTTCCGTTCTTGTATTCCTGAGCGCCGTTCCGTTATTGTATTCCCGAGCGCCGTTCCGTTGTATTCCCCAGCGCCGTTCCGTTCTTGTATTCCTGAGCGCCGTTCCGTTGTTGTATTCCTGAGCGCCGTTCCGTTGTATTCCCGAGTGCCGTTCCGTTGTTGTATTCCTGAGCGCCGTTCCGTTGTTGTATTCCTGAGCGCCGTTCCGTTGTTGTATTCCTGAGCGCCGTTCCGTTGTTGTATTCCTGAGCGCCGTTTCGTTGTTGTATTCCCGAGTGCCGTTCCGTTGTTGTATTCCCGAGTGCCGTTCCGTTGTTGTATTCCTGAGCGCCGTTCCGTTGTTGTATTCCTGAGCGCCGTTCCGTTGTTGTATTCCTGAGCGCCGTTTCGTTGTATTCCCGAGTGCCGTTCCGTTGTTGTATTCCCGAGTGCCGTTCCGTTGTTGTATTCCTGAGCGCCGTTCCGTTGTTGTATTCCCGAGCGCCGTTCCGTTGTTGTATTCCTGAGTGCCGTTCCGTTGTTGTATTCCCGAGTGCCGTTCCGTTGTTGTATTCCTGAGCGCCGTTCCGTTGTTGTATTCCCGAGTGCCGTTCCGTTGTATTCCTGAGCGCCGTTCCGTTGTTGTATTCCCGAGTGCCGTTCCGTTGTTGTATTCCTGAGCGCCGTTCCGTTGTTGTATTCTTGAGCGCCGTTCCGTTGTTGTATTCCCGAGTGCCGTTCCGTTGTTGTATTCCCGAGTGCCGTTCCGTTGTTGTATTCCTGAGCGCCGTTCCGTTGTTGTATTCCTGAGCGCCGTTCCGTTGTTGTATTCCCGAGCGCCGTTCCGTTGTATTCCCGAGTGCTGTTCCGTTGTATTGCCGAGCGCCGTTCCGTTGTATTCCCGAGCGCCGTTCCGTTGTATTCCCGAGCGCCGTTCCGTTGTATTCCCGAGCGCCGTTCCGTTGTATTCCTGAGCGCCGTTCCGTTGTATTCCCGAGTGCCGTTCCGTTGTATTGCCGAGCGCCGTTCCGTTGTATTCCCGAGCGCCGTTCCGTTGTATTCCCATGGGTTTCACTGGCCTGTTATTATTATTATGATGTATTATAGTTGTGTGTATTTCAGTCTATTTATTATAACATTATTATTATTATTATTATTATTATTATTATTATTATTATTATTATTATTATATAATTTGTAATTGCTGTTACTATTATTGCTTCTTATAATTATGATCTGCACCTATACTTTTCACCTATTATAAAATGTATAGACCCACCCAGTATGACTATATCCTAACCACAGTGCTACATGGCCCTGTAGCCTGTGGCATCCCTCATTATTAGGATTTATTTATTTATATATTTTTACTACTACTACCACTACCACCATTATTCAGTAGAGTTTATGTATTTATTTATGTATTTTTTTTTTATTTTATTTATTTATTTATTTATTTACTTATTTTTACTATTACTATACTGCTACTACTACCACTACCACCATTATTCAGTAGAGTTTGGATGGTGTTTTTAAAATGTTGCTGTATATTTATTATTGTACTTGTTTGTTTTGTGTGATATATATATATATATATATATATATATATATATATATATATATATATATATATATATATATATATATATACATACATACATACATACATATTCTGGGGGGAAATAAAAGTTTACCCACGACACGGGGAAGTGAGAATTTGAGAGGGAGGTTAAGAAAAAAAAAAAAAAAAAACTCGAGTCTTAACGAGAGTAGGAGGTAGAGTTCCTACGAGCACAAAATTAACAAATATACAAAGAAAAGAAAATACAGAATATAAAGGACGGAAAATGTGGCTAGAGAATAAAAATTGAGAACGAGATCCACCATAACAAGAGTTACGAAGAACAAGAAAACGGTACAGGAAGAGAAAATATTCCAGACAAATGTAGATGGCTAGGCATGTAATATTCTTTGTTTTTAAGTTATAGATGAGACGGGCTTAGAGAAGTGGGAAGGAGGAATAAGGAGAAATAGTGGATAAAAGAATTAATGTATGGGGGCAAAGACTGGCGGACATATGGATAATCTGCGAGGGATAGAGAGAGAAAAGTAATGAATCGATTATTTGCCCAGATAAGTGGAAGTGCCCCTTCTAGGAATGCTGTTGGCCAAATTCTAGCGGGTCTGCCTATGCATAGTGATTAAATGGTATTTTTTTTTTTTTTTAAATGTGGGTGTTGAACGATGTCAGCAACGTGAAGGGCGGCATTATCAAGGAAATATGTAGCATAGTAATTGCAGTGAGAAAAAAAAAAGGAAACCACAATATTTCGTAATACATGATAACGAGCACGATATCAGGAAAAGTACTAAAGAATGACTACTTGCAGGTAAGTTTACCGTTTAATTGAACGGTACGTAATGTTTAATGTTATGTTAATGCAATACCATTTCGCAAGTGTAGTGTGTAATGTGTAATAATACATCAAGGTGTGGTAGGTCGGTCACTGGAGTAGGCTTCGTAATGTAAATTCGTAAATTTGGGGGTGAAAACAGTTCAAGAAGGATTAGCACGACAGGATTATGACTTCATTAGGGCCTCAGCCTGACCTTCCACCGAGGTCACACGCTATTAACCCCTTGGGATGATTAATTGACCTGTGGATCAAACCACCTTACAAGGTCCACTCCCTCCATTCAACAATCTGTTAGGTTTGTCTTCTGTTGTGCTCAGTAGAGGACTTTTTAAGTCTTGCTTGAGGGAAGAAGCAGTCACGCAGGTAAAGGTCTGAGGTGAGGATAGAAGGGATGAAAGACAAAAGCCTGTGCAGAAGAGAGAGTGAAAACGGAAGGGTGAAAATCTTACAGAAAACGGAGTGCTAGGAGCGGTGACTTGTGTCCCGCTACAGATGTGTCCGGAAGGGGGAGATGGGTGTGTTGGAATGTCAGGTCATGCTGAAATGAGAGAGGTGAGGTCGAGGCGAGTAGCCGAGGGAGTGGAGGATGGTAGGGGACGAAATGAGGGGATTAGGTGAAGTAAATGTAGATGAATTGTATAAATATTTCGTAAAGTTCATACAGATCAGTTAGCAGATATCCCGTATAGAACAATATAAAAAAAAAAAAAAAAAAATACGCTAAATGGATGGCTGCTAGGTTAAAGCATTTTATATGGCGTAAGAAGTTTATATAAGAGATTAAGGGCAGGTGAAGAAGTTTTAAGGACACAATGAATTAGAACAGTCAGAAGTTAACGAGGAAAGCGAAGGACAATTATGAATTAAAGGTAGCCAGCCAGGCGAAGACGGACCCCAAGGGATTTTATCTGATATACAGGACGAAGAATAAGGATACTGTAGGTCCATTAAAGGCAGCAGATGAAGAGCTGGTTAGTTCTGGGGAGGAGATAAGTAAACTTAAATGGTTATTTTTTAACTGTCTTCACCCAGGAAAACATTCAGGATATGCCAGATAGTGAACAGGTGTGTAGAGCAGATGAGAATGAGAAGCTGACAGATATTTCCATAACTAGGGAGATAGTGGAACAGGAGATAGGCTAAAAAAAAAGTTCAAGACACCAGGACCTGATGAAATATATCCCAGAGTACTTAAGGAATGTAAAGAGATTATTAGTGAGCCGTTAGTTTCTGTCTTAAGGAAATCACGAGTCGGGTGAGGTACCAGTAATGTGGAGGCAGGCTAATGTAGTACCCATCTTTAAGAAGGGAGATAAAACTTTAGCGTCTAATTACAGACCTGTCAGCTTAACTTCAGTTGTAGGTAAAATGTTAAGAGTCAATAATAGCGAGGAACATTAGGGAACATTTAGACAAACATAACTTGATAAATCCGTCACAGCATGGCTTCACGAAGGGGAAGTCTTGCCTGACAAACTTGTTAAGTTTTTACAGTAAGGTGCACGAGGCAGTAGATAATGGTGATGGTTATATCTTATATCAGGACTAGTAAAGCATTTGACAAGGTACCCCATCAAAGGCTCCTGAGAAAGGTTAGGGCACACTGGATGGGAAAGTGTTAGGCTGGATAGGGTCATGGCTTGGTAACAGGAGACAGAGTGGTAATAAACGGCTCGAAATCCGAGTGGGGTCATGTAATTAGTGGGGTGCCACAGGGATCAGTATTAGGGCCATTGTTATTTCTAATATATATCAATGACTTGGACAGTGGAATTAGTAGTGATGTTAGTAAATTTGCGGATGACAAAGATTAATTAGGTCAGAATCGGATGCCATCGCCTTGCAGGCAGACTTAGAATGAATGAATGGACGGATAGATGGCAAATGCAATTTAATATCAATAAATGCAAAGTGCTTAGCGTAGGCAGAGGAAACCCACACAATAAGTACACATTAAACAACCAAACTCTGGTAGGTACAAGGTACGAGAAAGATTTAGGAGTTATAGTTAGCTCAGAACTCCGTCTAGGGAAACAATGCATAGAAGCCAGAAACAAGGCAAATAGGGTACTAGGATTCATTTTTAGGAGTGTTAAAAGTAGAAGCCCGGAAGTAATATTAAAGTTATACTTGGCGCTGGTCAGACCTCATCTAGACTACGCTGTGCAGTTCTGGTCCCCACATTACAGGAAAGATAAAGGTCTATTAGAATCAGTACAGAGGAGAATGACAAAGGATACAGGGGATGAGGAGTATTCCTTACGAGGCGAGGTTGAAGCTGTTAAATTTACATTCTTTAGAGAGACGTAGGTTAAGAGGGGACCTGATAGAAGTCTTAAAGTGGTATAAGGGTTATAACAAGGGAGATGTAAGCAAAATTCTTAGGATCAGTAACCAGAGTAGAACAAGAAATAACGGGTTCAAGCTTAAAAAAAATTAGGTTTAGGAAGGAGATAGGAAAAAATTGGTTCTCAAATATAGTGGTAGATGAGTGGAACGGACGCAGTAATCATGTAGTTAGTGCTAGGACACTAGAGAGCTTTAAAAGAAAATTAGACAAGTTTATGGGTGGGGATAACAGATAGAAATAGGTATATTTCATACAGGGACTGCCACGTGTAAGCCTGGTCGCTTCTTGCAGCTTCCCTTATTTCTTATGTTCTTATGTTCTTATGAGTGTTGCAGTTAAAATGGGCAAGTGAGCGAAATATGGAAGAAAAAATATAAAGAATGGGAAAAAAGATGTTCTCAGAGAATAGATTGCTTGGTGTACCTGACGACGACTCTTGCAGCGTGCAAGTTCTGAAAGACAACAATTAGAGCTCACCACAGTGGTCTTGTTAATCACACTACAACGGAGAAACGGAAAAAAAATACAGCCTCATTCTCGAACATGAGAACGTTATTTCAGTCTGATGTAACAAAAGCAAGTGCCAACAAGTGTGAAAATTTCTAAACTGAAATTAGTAGCTCACATTGCTTGCCATTCAAGTGTAATATTTATCGTATTTTGCAGTGTTTTCCTGGTGTTTCCACGTCTTTCTAGACTCAGACGTGTAGATAAGAGTAGAATGAGTAAGAAAATAAGAGAAATAGAGGAGGAAGATGAAGGGAGAAGGAATAGAGGAGGTGGTAAAACAGAAAAATGCTAAGAAAACAATATTTAGGTTAATTTTCCCTGCTGCCCTGTCTGTCTTTGTAGTATTTGTCTTCCTTGACAGTGCTTTCAGTGTATTTGGCGTGTTTAGGGGGTGTTGGAGTGTGTCTGGAGATGTTTAGGGGGTGTTGGAGTGTGTGTTTTAGGGATTTGGTGATGTTTGAGTCAATATTTAGCGTTCCTGGTGTGTTTTGGGGTGTCTTAGGCTTGTTTAGGAGTGCTTTAAGTGTGCTTTGGACTGTTTTCAATGTTTTGAGATGTTTCAAGTGTATTTTGGGATGTTATGGATGAGTTTGGGTGTGTTTTGTGTGGATACAGGTGAGTTGTGTCTGCGTTTGTGGGTATTTTTGGGTATTTCAGGTCAGTCTGGGTGTGTTTTGGGGTGTTTTAAGTGTGTTTTGGCCCGTTTTCAGCGTTTTGGGATGTTATGGATGAGTTTGAGTGTGTTTTGGGTTGGTACGGTGTGTTTTGGATGCGTTTTAAGTCAATTTAGGTGAGTTTTGGAGTATTTTAAGTGTGTTTGGGGATATTTTGGTGCTTTTTCGATGTGTTTAGGTTGTTTTTTTGTGCGTTTAGGAATGTTCTGGGTATGTTTAAGGTGTTTTAAGGTGTTTTAGTGTGATTGGACTTGCTTTTGAGTTGTTTTGGTTATGTTATAGGCATGTTGCAGGTAAGAATGGGGTCTTTGAGGGTAGAAGTGGTGTGCTTGAGGTAAAATAAAAGATTCTGGAGTGTTTTTGAGAGAGGCTGTGATAGTAGAAGCGTGTCAGGGGTGTTATAGCGTATGTTGTGATATATGAAACTACTAGATGCAAGTGTGTGACCACCACCACCACCACCACCACCAGCACAGTGGAAAAAAGGTTAGAGACAAGCGGGGAAAGTTGAAAAGTGAATAATTAAACGCTTGCTGTCTTTTATTATCTTGAGTATAAAATGGTTATATGACAATCTCTCTCTCTCTCTCTCTCTCTCTCTCTCTCTCTCTCTCTCTCTCTCTCTCTCTCTCTCTCTCTCCTGGCTTGCCTCTCTTCCAAGGGACTTTACACTAAGGCTGGTTACTGTGTACACGAATGTGGTGGTACAAATACTGAATTCAGCTCACCAATCTAGCTCTGAGGTAAGAGAGAGAGAGAGAGAGAGAGTTGGTTTGTAAGAGTGTGCATTGAGTGTGTGTGTGTGTGTGTGTGTTTTGAGTGTAAGAGAGAGAGAGAGAAGTATAATTGTCTGTGTACTACTACTACTACTACTACTGCTGCTACTACTACTACTACTACTACTACTACTCTCTCTCTCTCTCAGCTTTGGATTAGTAACCCCGTTGACAGAAGTGACACCCTCGTTTTCTCTTCTGACATGTAAACAAAGCGGTACATTCCTTTCAGCTGGTGATAAAAACTTTCTCTCGCTCTCCCTCGCTCTCCCTCACTCTCCCACGTCACGGAAGCAGTAAAATAAAGCACAGGAGGAGGAAGTGAGAGGATAATGAATTTTGGATGTTTGTGATACGTCAGAAGGTTTCACTCATTTCCTGTCGAGATGTTGGTTAGTGGGCCTCGTCTTTCTTTGTGTTCCCTAGTGTTGCTCTTGTGTTGTGAGAGGAATATAGTAATGTGTGTGTGTGTGTGTGTAAAGAAGAAAATGTTATGTTATATCTACGTGTTTAAAAGTTTTCTACATTTAAGTCAGAAGAGGCTGGATGGCTGGCTGGCTGATGCTGCTGTTGTTGTGGATTTAATTGCTCATCTATGTTCCTTTGTGCTGTGAGGGAAAGTGTGTGTGTGTGTGTGTGTGTGTGTGTGTGTGTGTGTGTGTGAAGGGAGAAAGGGGTGGTGTTTAGGAGTCTGGGATGGGAAAACGAGTGATTTCTTTTGTAGCCTTCAGAAAAAAAATATTAAAGTTTTTACAGTGGGAAAATTTTGGTGGTGAGTGAGAAAATGACTCAAATATTACCTGAAATTTAACCTGATGTGGTGGAGCCTCACACTCCTCAGCTGCCCCTAACCAAACCTAACCTAACCCAAAGAAGCCTACCCGAACTTCTGTCTGGTGCTTCCTCCTCCCCAAGACTGGCTATCTCGTGTCATAATCCCAAGCTAGCCTAACCTAACCCTACCTAACCTAACCTAAGCAATTCTAACCTAGCCAAACCTTATCTAAGCAAGCCTAACCTAGCCAAGCCTAACCTAACCTAAAGAAGCCTACCCTAACCTAACCTAGCCTAACCTAACCTAACCTAACCTAGCCTAACGTAACCTAACCTCGTCTAACTTAACGAAGCATAGCCAAACCTAACCTAACCTACATCCTCTTCCCACGGCCCCACTTAACCAAACCTAACGTAACTTTCAGAGCAACGGCAACCCTCCGATCCGGCAGGCAAGTTGGCGGCAGCGATGGCGGTGGCGGCGGCAGCGGTGGTGAGGTGGACGGCAGGGACAGAGGGGCAGTACAGGCTGCGGACATCAAGGAGAAGGTGAGCAGGGTGTTGTGTTGGTGTGTGTTGCTAAGCTGAGTGTTTGTAAAGTGTTTGGTTGTCAATACGCTGCAATATTTGTCACTCAAGGCTCATGCAACACTGCCTCCATACACAAGTGTGTCGGGAAAGTGATTCAAAGTTGTAAACGTTTTATTGTTTTAGTTTATTTATTTATTTGTTTATTTTGTTTTATTTTTTATATATATAGGAGGGACACTGCTCAAAGCCAACTAAATACTACAAGAAAAAAATACTGAGATAAAATTAAAGATTAAAAACACCTCACTTAACCTAACCTAACCTAACCTAACCCAACCTAACTTAACCTAACCTGACCTAACCTGACCTAACCTAACCTAACCTAACCTAACCTAACCTAACCTAACTTATCCTAACCTAACCTAACCTATCCTAACCTGACCTAACCTAACTTAACCTAACCTAACTTAACCTAACCTAACTTAACCTAACCTAACCTAACCTAACCTAACCTAACCTAACCTAACCTAACACCCACAGAAGACCGTGCGGAGAAGCAAGGTGGCATTCAGCAGTGTGATCCTGGACCTGGTCGGCTTGACGGTGGTGGTGCCTCTGTCTCCTGCTCTCTTTGACTGTTACTCCAAGCACGACTCCAGCGGCTTGTATTCCTCTGTGCTCTCCTGTGTGACTTGTTACCAGCATATCATCGGCGTCCCTGCGAGGTTCCACTCTGTCTTGTTTGGTGGTATGTGGGTATGTTGCGTTTTGTATTGGTTTGTATATTTCTAGTTTGGTTTTATGATTATTTTTTTCACTTTTTTTATCCTGTTATCTATTTATTTATTTTTGTTTGTTTGTTTGTTTGTTTGTTTGTAGGGTGTGTGTGTGTTTGTTTGTGTTCCTGCTGTTCTATATTGCAGCTTGTTTTCTTGTTTTTGTTTTTTTGTTATTGTTATTTTGTGTTTTATTCCATTTCATTGTTCTGAAGGTGTTTTCAGGTATTTTTGGGGTGTTTTTGGGTGTTTTTGTATGTTTTTGGGATGTTTTTGGGTGTTTTGGTGTGTTTTTGGAGTGTTTTGTGGTGTTTTGGTGTATTTTGAGGGTGTTTTGGTGTGTTTTTGGAGTGTTTTTGGGTATTTTAAGGGTGTTTTGATGTGTTTTTGGAGTTTTTGGGTTGTTTTGGGGTATTTTAAGGGTGTTTTGGTGTGTTTTTGGAGTGTTTTGATGTGTTTTTGGAGTTTTTGGCTTGTTTTGGGGTATTTTAAGGGTGTTTTGGTGTGTTTTAGGAGTGTTTTGGGATGTTTTGGTGTGTTTTTGGGTATTTTGAGGGTGTTTTGGTGTTTTTTTGGAGTGTTTTGGGATGTTTTTGTGTATTTTGGGGTATTTTGAGGGTGTTTAAAGGTGTTGTGGTGGTGTTAAATATTTTGTTTGTTTACTTTTTTTAGCTTTTTATTTTCTTATGCATTATTTTATTTCTTATTTATATTCCTATAGAGCTCCATTTTTTCTGTTTGCTTGTTTTGTTATTTGTTTGTATTTCCTTGTGTCTCTGAATGTGGTTAAAGAGAGGTGCAGTGTGGGTAAAGCATCATTTTCTTTTTCCTTTCCTCATTTCTTTACTTTTCCCTCTTATTCCTTCCTTTCTGTCATCATTACAAACCCATTCTATCATTTTCCTTACCATAAACCATCAAAACATCTTGACAATCTCATTTAAATCACTTTTTTTTTTCATTATCATCTGTTCCTTTACACTTTCTTGCTTTCTTTCACTTATTAATTCACTACACTCCTCTGCTTGTGTGTTTGGGAGTGTTTTGGGGTGTTTTGGAGGTGTTTTAGGGCTGTTTTTGCAAGTGTTTTGAGGTAAATTGTCTGTTTTGGGGTGTTTTGGAGGTTCTAGTTTAACAGGCTGTAGTGGAAGTTACTGGGGTTTTCAAGGGTGTTTTGGAGGTTCTAGTTTAACAGGCTGTAGTGGAAGTTACTGGGGTTTTCAAGGGAGTTTTCATGGTTCTAGTTTAACAGGCTGTAGTGGAAGTTATTGGGGTTTTCAAGGGTGTTTTCATGGTTCTAGTTTAACAGGCTGTAGTGGAAGTTACTGGGGTTTTCAAGGGAGTTTTCATGGTTCTAGTTTAACAGGCTGTAGTGGAAGTTACTGAGGTTTACAAAGTATATTTTCAAATCTATATTTTTACTGTGTAGCCAAATAATTATAATATAAAACAACAGAATTTATCAGTAACAATATTATTTAACCCACCACTGCCTGCTCTACCACCCTCACCATCCACAGGGCCTAATGATGATGATTCCTGCTTTCATCCTCATCGGGGCTAACGAGACCAACCTGGGGCTGTACTCTGGACTGACGCTGTATGCCATAGGTGGGTCTGGAGGGGCTGGGATAACAGATAATTTAAATAAACACTCAAACACTTAAAAAAACACAAAATTCATGCTGGTATACACTTAAAAACACACTGAAATACTTACTAAGGCTGGTGTACACATGTAAACTTGTACGCAAACACTGGTGTACACTTAGAAACACACACACACTTGGTAAGGCTGGTACACACACACACACACACAGACTCATAAGAGATGCTGGTATATGCTCACACATCCATACACATATTAGGTAAGGCTTGTGTACACCAATTTAGATGTATGTCCAATGAGATAGCTTGTATTCTCTCTCTCTCTCTCTCTCTCTCTCTCTCTCTCTCTCTCTCTCTCTCTCTCTCTCTCTCTCTCTCTCTCTCTCTCTCTCTCTCTCTCTCTCTCTCTCTCTCTCTCACACACACACACACACACACACACACACACACACACACACACACACACACACACACACACACACACACACACACTCTCTCTCTCTCTCTCTCTCTCAAACACACACACACACACACACACACACACACACACACACACACACACACACACACACACACACACACACACACACACACACACACACACTCTCTCTCTCTCTCAAACACACACACACACACACACACACACACACACACACACACACACACACACACACACTCTCTCTCTCTCTCTCTCTCTCACACACACACACACACACACACACACACACACACACACACACACACACACACACACACACACACACACACACACACACACACACACACACACTCTCTCTCTCTCTCTCTCTCTCTCTCAAACACACACACACACACACACACACACACACACACACACACACACACACACACACACACACACACACACACACACACACACACACACACACTCTCTCTCTCTCTCTCTCTCAAACACACACACACACACACACACACACACACACACACACACACACACACACACACACACACACACACACACACACACACACACACACACACACACACACACACACACACACACACACACACACACACACACACTCTCTCTCTCTCTCTCTCTCTCTCTCTCTCTCTCTCTCTCTCTCTCTCTCTCTCTCTCTCTCTCTCTCTCTCTCTCTCTCTCTCTCTCTCTCTCTCAAACACACACACACACACACACACACACACACACACACACACACACACACACACACACACACACACACACACACACACACACACACACACACACACACACTCTCTCTCTCTCTCTCT
>NC_087165.1:25438511-25448511 GCF_035594125.1 Scylla paramamosain
ATATATATATATATATATATATATATATATATATATATATATATATATATATATATATATAACACCTGCCAAATAAAATAAATAAAGAAATAATAAAAAAAACGCGAGAAAACCTTTAGATTATCACAACGCGAAAATTAACACACGCTAAATTGGATGCGTCATTAATTAATAGTCATTGGGACTGTTACCCCCCCAATAGTTCATAGCCCCTCCCCTATTCATTGCCACCCCCCCCCAACCTTCCCTGCCTTGAGGAACACCTTCACTTATGGCATACTATTGATGTGCTTTTTTTGACCAGATTTGAGCCATTTTAACCTCGAATTACATATACATACATATTGTCTCCTTGCAATAATTATAATGGTCTTCCTGGCTTAATTTTTGTTTATTAATTATTCCTTATGTGTTTATTAATTATCATTTGTCTAATTCCTTATGTTTTACTTAGCCTCGGTATTTAAGGATTTTTATTTTTTATTTTTTCACTTTCTGACTGTGGCCCTTGCAATGAACGGCTTAATAATTTATTTCTCGTGGTTTAGTGGAATTTTTAGCACTTTAATGATTAGAGTTCCTCACCAGTCATTTTATTCGTGAGAGAGAGAGAGAGAGAGAGAGAGAGAGAGAGAGAGAGAGAGTTTGAGTCTACATGAATGATAAAAAAAAGATAATAATCAGTTACAATATTTTATTTATATACAAGAAAAATGCATGATAATAATAATAATATTTAAATACAAGGAGGAAAATGTGTAATAATAATAATAATAATAATAATAATAATAATAATAATAATAATAATAATAATAATAATAACTGCTTTTATCATACTGACACAGATAAATAGTTTATTGACCATAAACATTATTATAACCAACAAATTAAATAGAACAGGTAAACATTTCCAAACGTAGTGAGTGACACACAGAAGACTGGTGACAAAAGGTAACCTAGCCCATTAAATGATTGGCTGTCTCAGGCTTCCACATCATCAGTGGAGCACCGCTTCTGACCACTCAGGGATGGACAAGCGGAGACAAGAATGGAAACAAATCAGGAATTATATCAATCCATAGCTTTATCATAGTTCTAAGTCATAAATAAATAAATAAATGAGTCAATGTCTTCAGCAATAATTACAAGATAAGCTTTAATAATAAAAAGTATGTATAAATGGATGAAATGTGGTCAGCTTGAGCAATGCCGGCTTCTTGTTATCCTGAACACCGGTCTCATACTGGATAGAGACAGTAATGTATGGGGGTTTGATGCAATACAATTTTATATGTTAACACTAGCAACATTTCATATAAGGATAAAAACTTGCATAAACTTCCTGTGTGTGTTTTTCTACTAAGGTGCAATTGTTAGGTGACCATTTGAACTTGCAGACGTCCTGATCTTGACAGTAACTTCCTACCATAACATCACTACTACAGTGGCTCAACACCATCACTTCCTGCTTGTCCACTAGTACATCATGAAGACTGCAACCTTCATGCCAGCTACACTATACAAGTATTTACAGATTAATGGCTGCATTTCCAAAAGATCGCTGATACAAGAAAGTCTATAAATATTGTGAAAGCTTCTAGTCAATGTCATATCATTTGCTTCAACAGAGGAAGAATAATTCAATCTTCCTGAATATTACAAATGAGATTTTATAGGCATTAACTTAACCATGTCATTCTAAATTATTCTACCTAGTTTCCAGGGACTTCAGCAGTGAGTAGATTAAGTATTGCAATATGCAGGAACTTAACCAGCACACAGGGAAGACAGTGGCAAATTAAGATATAAGAGGGGTGACCACAGGAACTAGTCCAGCCATCTCCATACCCATGAATTTTGGTTGGTGTGCCATTGGGGTGAAAGCAGAAAGTGATGCGCATACATTTTAGTAAGATTTAAGAATAGTGTGACCTTTGCAATGTTTTCTCCTTCAGTCAGCTGCATAAAAATGACATCTGGGAAAAAATATTGATCAGTCTTTTGAAAATCCAGCTTCACCTGAGTATTACATCATTAATTAACCATGTGTGTAAGTTAGTGCAGTACTGTATAAGTGCTAAGGTCCACAACCAAATATTTGTTATGCAAATATTTCTGGTACCACTTTCCACACATGTTGCTCTATAAAAAAAATTAATGTATAATTTTGAGTGGTTTTGGTTGTGTAACCTAACCTAACCTAACCTAACCACACATCTGTGAACTCAAGCTTCATTCATTAAAGTAATCTGAGGGGAAATTCCAGATTCTTCTGTAGTAATGATATATACACACACTTCATAACAGTTACACACTTTTGACAACATGTAAAAGTGTTTTGTGGCAAAGTTAATGAAGGGTTTTAAAGCAAACTTCACAACTGTTCTTAATTTCATAACTGGGAAGACTAAGTAATAATATTTACAATACTCTGACAGCTAATTCAGACACACCACACTCATATCACCATTCCTATCACTTGCTTAATATTATGCTTGACCTTGTAAGATCTTCCATATTTCACAGAGGCAGATGGTCACTTGAAAGCAATAGAAGCCATATCAAACACATATCAAAGGCAGTGGCATTCATGTGATGGTCCAGGTCCAGATTCCATACAAGTTGAGCTGTGCTGGATGGGCATCTGCTCGTCATGTCCCAGAGGTGTTCATCGCCCACATAGCAAGACTGCATATCAACAACAAGGTAACCTGAAAGTAAAAGTTGAAATTTACTACATATACTGTGGGATTGTGACTGTCAGTAGAAAATTAAAATGTGATTGGAGAAGGATAAAAGTTTTTCATTTGTTTCAGGCAAGGGTTAGGAAATAGTGAGTCTGTAGAGAGAGAGAGAGAGAGAGAGAGAGAGAGAGAGAGAGAGAGAGAGAGAGAGAGAGAGAGAGAGAGAGAGAGAGAGAGAGAGAGAGAGAGAGAGAGAGAGAGAGAGAGAGAGAGAGAGAGAGAGTGCGTGTGTGTGTGTGTGTGGTTTTTAAGTATGCTATAGAGGGCACACTTATTCATTCACTACACCCCACAAACTTGCAATGTCCCCATAGCATAGTTACAGACAACATCCTCTCATATATAAGTCTGTGTCAATCTTTCTGTGATGTACTCCAGCCCAGAGACCCACAGCAGCATTAAGAGTGGAGAGAGAGAGAGAGAGAAGAGAAGACACACAGAATGGATGAATAGAGATGCTGTGGTTTGTTTTTCTAGAGTTATTTTTTGCGTAGATTACGAATATAACATCCCTTTCTTTCTGTGACCCTCCAGTTCTTCGTAAATAGCAGTGCCCCACACGCAATGTCTATCTGAACTATTAAAATTGAGAAGGAAGCAGCAATAAATCGGAATCTCTTGAAATCCATGACTCTCAATTGACGTCCTGATGTTTCGATAGACTTGACAGTACATGCAGGATAGTGAATTGTTATTAGTTATTCAGATAATGACATGAATATAATTAGTTAAATATTAGCCAAGAGTGCCATACCATCAGGAGACACAGACAAAACTATATCATTACATGTTTACGTTAAAGGAAATAAACTATCAGCGAAAACCAACCCTTTATTGTTTATTTTATGACAGAGGGCGAGACGGGACCTGCGACTCTCAACACCAATCAACACCTGACAAACTGCAACAATTTCCACACTAAAAAATAAAACGATCTCCATTTTTTTGTCAATAGCACCACTAACCAGGAACTCCCGAACACAAAAGATGAACGTAAAAATTAACCCCCCTTTAATTAAAAACAATAAAAAATAATGATAATAGTAAATAAATTAATAAACAAAATAATTAAATATGAAAAACTGCCCTAAATTATCTGTTCCTTTCCATGCACTCCCACACCACGAGACCCAGACAGCACCACCACGCACTTCTACACCCATCCAGGGACTGAGGCACCCTGCACACATCACGTCTACCTCTCTACACCCCAAAACACATCCAAAACACCCCAAAACACATCCACACCCACTTAAACACCCAGAAACAGTCTTATCCACCCACAGCACACCCGTAGCCACCCAAAACACACCCAAACTCCTTAAAAATACCAAAAAAACACATAAAACACCTCAAAACACACCCAAACTCATCAAAACAGACAAAAACACCCCAAAACACCCCAAAACATCCCAAAACACATCCAAAACTGACCAAAACACACCCAAACACACCCAAAAATGACCAAAACACATGAAGAATGCCACAAATGAATATAAATATTTAAATATATACACATGACACAGGGTGGGAAGGGAGTATTGAGGAGTAGGGGAAAGGAAGGGTGCAACAAGAAGCAGGGAGAGACAGGGTGTAGTAAGATGAGACAAACAGCAGGACAGGGAAATTAGACAGGGTTTATTGAGATGGACAAATAGGGATAGTTTAATGAGATGCAAGGGTGATACAGGGTGTATTAAGGTCCAGGGGCAGACAGGAAGGGTGTACTAAAGTGTATGAAGACAGGAAGGGTGTACTGAGGTGTGGGACAGACAGACAGACAGACAGACAGACAGACAGACAGACAGAGAGGGAGAGATTAAAAGAGAAAATTTGAGATAGACAAAGGATATGAGAGAGAGAGAGAGAGAGAGAGAGAGAGAGAGAGAGAGAGAGAGAGAGAGAGAGAGAGAGAGAGAGAGAGAGAGAGAGAGAGAGAGAGAGAGAGAGAGAGAGTACTAATCATCTCAATCATTCAATAAATTCCTAATATATGTATAGATTTGTGTATACTAGTCTTACCTAATGTGTGTATAGATTTCCAAGCATATACCAGCATCTCTTATGAGTTTGTGTGTTTATATCAGACTTAGCAAAGATTTGGATGTGTCTCTAAATATATACTAGTGTTTGTATACAAGTTTGTGTGTATACTAGACTTATTAAGAGTTTGTGTGTGTTTCTAAGAGTATACAAACCATAGCAAGTGTTTATATATGTCTCTATGTGTAAACCAGTGTTT
This sequence comes from Scylla paramamosain, assembly GCF_035594125.1. Taxonomy (NCBI): domain Eukaryota; kingdom Metazoa; phylum Arthropoda; class Malacostraca; order Decapoda; family Portunidae; genus Scylla; species Scylla paramamosain. The sequence goes on from NC_087165.1 coordinate 25,443,498, forward strand.
GTGTGTGTATACCAGCATTACATAGTGTTTGTAATGGTTTAAGTGTACACTAGTCCTTTTAAATTGTTACCTTCTCACTATCTCAGCCTTCCAGACCCACCTGAGGCACACAGCGTCACCCCAGTACAGCCCCAAGTTGGTCTGGCTAGCCCCAATGAGGATGAAAGCAGGAAGCATCATTATCACCTGCTGTGGTTGATGATGGTGGCTTCTACACACACACACACACCTCAGACAGCAATTCCTGGAACAAGAGAGGACAGAACAGCATGCCAGCCACAGCAAGAGCTAGTGCGTGAACAGCCACGGCCACCAACCGGCCACCAACCGGAATAGCGCAGCCCCCACAGTCGACCCAGCGGTGAAGACTGTGCTCAATATTATCTATCAAGACTCTCTCTCTCTCTCTCTCTCTCTCTCTCTCTCTCTCTCTCTCTCTCTCTCTCTCTCTCTCTCTCTCTCTCTCTCTCTCTCTATCAAGACTCTCTATCAAGACTCTCTCTCTCTCTCTCTTTTAGTGAAATGATTTTTACTTTAAGCTTCTTGTAATCGCAAAATTCTGTCAATAAACTATAATAATAATCTCTCTCTCTCTCTCTCTCTCTCTCTCTCTCTCACCATTGGTCGGTGGACTGTACAGCAGACACCCAGTCGTCATGGTGGAGGGATTTTCTCCAAGTACTGTACCTCCACCACTCCTTCCAGGCTCCTCCCACTTTCTTCCAGTCACTCCATAAGCTTGATAATCAGCAGCTGTCCCTCTATACCACAAGCTTCACTCTGGGCAGCTCTCTGGAGGCCTCCGAACCTGTGGGTGTGAGGTTAGATTAGGATAAGTTAGGTTAAGTTAGGTTAGGCTAGGTTACGTTAGGTTAGGTTGGTTAGGTTAGGCCTGTGAATGGTGTGTGGAGGAGGACAGGACAAGGAGACCAGTGGGAAGGCTGTGGAAGGCCTGTGGATGCTGTGTGGAGGAGGACAGGACAAGGAGACCAGTGGGAAGGCTGTGGAAGGCCTGTGGATGCTGTGTGGAGGAGGACAGGACAAGGAGACCAGTGGGAAGGCTGTGGAAGGCCTGTGGATTTCAAGATAATGCTACACCACACACCAACACCAGAACAATGCCTCACCTATCCACCTGCAGCCACATCACAGTCTCCCCCTTGTAGGTGATGGCAGGAGTGGTGGTGCTTGTGGTGGTGGTGCGAGGAGGCAAGGCACCCATGGCTGGAAAAGAAGGGGTGAGTGCATTGAGGCTGCAGGACGCGGTATACAGGTGTGTGGGAGGTGAGAGGGTGGGAGAGAGGGAGTGGGCACGTGGGAGAGAGTAAACGTGTTCTATGGCAAATTATATATAGGATTTCAAGGGTGTTTTTGTGTATGATAGGGAAAATATTCATACACACATACACACATACATTTTCATCTCCCAAGCACCTCTCCTCTCCTCCTCTTCCCTCTTCCCCTGTCTCGTGCAATAGGTAAACACACACACACACACACACACACACACACATAGATAGAGAGATAGATATTAGCCCAGCATGATTTAAACAATATAACTAACACACACACACACACACACACACACACACACACACACACACACACACACACATTGATAGAGGGATAGATATTAGCCCAGCATGATCTAAACAACTAATATAACTATCAAAAACATACACACACACACACACACACACTTCTCCACAAATCTGAAGGCACTGTGGTTTCCAAGCCCTCAAAGTGAATGAGAGTGCTGAGGGAATAATATTGCACCACTGCCTGCATCAACTTGTCACTAAAGCTGTCATGCGTCTCACACACCTCCTGTCACCGCTCATGCTGGCTGTCAACGCAGAACGCACCCTCCACCACTCATTGTTTGGGGTGACGGTTCTGTGGGAATGGAAGATAATTAGATTTTCTCTCATATCAAGTTGAATTGGTTTAGCTCTCTCTTTCTCTCTCTCTCTCACAATTGATTTCAAAGGCCACAAAGATGATTAGCAGAGGTTTTCTTGAGTGTTTCTCCTGACAGTAATGTGGGAATGTTGTTAATTTGTCACTAAAACCATAAAAACATCCTTAAAAACCTGTGCTACTTTGAATAGAGCCTTTTAAAAGTGTGTTTCTCCCATCAGTCGAGAAATGTAGTTATTTATTTACATTCTATATATAACACACACACACACACACACACACACACACACACACACACACACAGGTGGTCTGGCAGGAAAGTGCTATGAGAAATATACAAACGCATAGCAAGGCAAGGCACACAGCTTTCACACTCACCTCACACTCACAACACTCTTTCAACACCTTAACCTTTGTTGGGGAAGAGAAACACTACTGTCTTAACCTTACAAATACACTTATTATAGCTTATCTCTTACATGTACCAAGACAAGGCACACAACTTTCACCGTTACTCTCACCCACAACAATCTTTCAATGCGTTAATCCTTGTTGGGGAAGAGAACCACTAAAATATTATCTCCTACAAATATATTTAAACACTCACTCAACATGCAACACCTTAGATGAGAAGCACTCCTATCCAACCTTACAAAACCACTAATTAAAATCTTATCTCCTACATATACCAAAACCAAAACACACAATTTTCAGCCTCATTCACTCAACACAGAACACGTCAGCCCTTGATGAAGACGAACAGCACTCCTACCTTAATCTTACAAAACCAAAACACACAATTTTCACCCTCATTCACTCAGCACGCAACACGTCAGCCCTTGATGAAGACGAACAGCACTCCTACCCAATCTTACAAAACCACTAATTAAAATCTTATCTCTACTTCACTTACCCATCCATACACCAACCTTGTAACTCCACACAAGACAAGACACCACAGTCATCCACATCTATCTATGCCACACTGACTCCTGAAGCTGGTGGAGCACAGGGTGGACCAAAGGGCATCAGCTCCACACTCTGGGATGCCTGTGGGAGAGTTCATACGAGACCAGTGAGTACTTCTTCTGCATTCAGGGTCCCCTCCACCCTCTCGCACAGTACCTGAGGGCATGAGGGGGTGGTGAGAGGGTAAGAGGGTGTGAGGGAGGAGGGAAGGGATGAAATGTGGTGAAAAACAGAGGAGAACACAGGTGAAAAGGAAAATTGAAGTAGAGAAGAGGGAAAGGAAGAAAAGAGAAGAGATGAAAAGAAGGAAAAAAGAGAGAAAACAGAATTATAAACACAATTTTTGACATCATATCTAAAAATCTCTCTCTCTCTTTAGTGCTCCTTCAAAAATTCTCTCTCTCTTTAGTGCTCCTTCAAAAATTCTCTCTCCCTCTTTAGCTCCTTCAAAAATTCTCTCTCTCTCTTTAGCTCCTTCAAAAATTCTCTCTCTCTCTCTTTAGTGCTCCTTCAAAAATTCTCTCTCTCTCTTTAGCTCCTTCAAAAATTCTCTCTCTCTCTTTAGCTCCTTCAAAAATTCTCTCTCTCTCTTTAGCTCCTTCAAAAATTCTCTCTCTCTCTTTAGCTCCTTCAAAAATCTCTCTCTCTCTCTCTTTACATCATTCCTTCAAAAAAATACACTTGGTAAGAGGCTTTAACAAATATTCATGTATCACCTGCTGTCAAGGTACTGCTCACCACAGCCAATGAACACCAGTACAGAACACACAGCACCAGCAAGTCACACACCTCCAGGGACGCCCCACTGATGACATCCAGGGGGTCTATCACACTGCCCCAGGACTTGGACGTCTTGTGGCCGCCACCATCACCCAGGAGGCCATGCAGCAGCACAGTCTGGGGAGGGAGGGTGATATAACACAGGTGATATAACACAGGCAATACTGGTAACAATTAATATCACGTTACATAAGAGGAAGGAAAGGTAACACACAGGTAGTCAATTCTTTCAATCTATCGCCATCTATAAACATTATTAGCCTTCTGAAATCTGCATCTTTTTATCAAACGATTAGTAATGCTAGAGTTTACAGTATTAACAGATATTTTAGTTATATACCAATGAATATATGGACTAATTACACGCCTACAATTAGTTACCGGAGTTTGTGATAATACATAAGACAAAGGAACAAAAACAAGATTAATAAGAGAGGACAGGACCAGGAGACCAAGACCCAGACGACCTCACCTCAAAGGAAAGCCTCCCCGTCAAGTCGAGTCCCGGCATGACCACCTGAGCCACCCAGAAGAGGATGCCGTGACCCGTCTTCAAGGTCGTTGCGTAGAAGCGAGCATGGTCTCTCCCCTCCCCTGACCTGGCCAGCCCAGCGAGGCAAAGGGAGGGACCAGAGGAGTAACAGGTGTCCAGATCTTCCTCCTGCTGGGTGGACATGGAGGTCAAGGGTGTGCCTGGGGAGGAGCACAGGGTGAAGACGGAAAGTTGCGATTATTAATGTAGCCGTCAAGACTTTCATTCATCTATTGCTACATGAAGTTTATTTTTTTAATGAGGGTTTGCGCACACACACACACACACACACACACACTTTCTCTTTATCATCCTCTTCCTCCTCTTCTTTTCTTCTTCTACCTCCTCCTCCTCCTTCTCCTTATATTCAGGTCAAGTCAGGTCATCCAATTAGAATAAAATAAGACAGACAGACAGACAGACACACAAACACACACACACACACACACTTGAATGATATAAAATAATGCAGTTTTTCCTCACAGAAATATAGAAGGGAACCCAGAGTAGGTTAATAAAGGTGATACAGACAAGGACTGCACCTCAACTGTACAGAAAAACTACAATTTGGTACAGCTTTGCCCCAAGGTAATACTGATAATAGGAACACTAGGAGATACAACACAAAGAAAGTATATCAACTGAAGGAAAAACAATAAAAAAGTAAAATTTCTGCCATATATCAGACCATCCAAACTAACAATAGGTAAACACACACACACACACACACACACCTTCCTTCTCCACAGCCTTCCGCCTTGCATCCTCCTCCGAGCAGCCGCCACCCACACCTCCTCGCCATCTGCTGCAGTA
>NC_087165.1:25463511-25468511 GCF_035594125.1 Scylla paramamosain
CCTTTCTTTTTTATTTTTTTTTGGGGGGTAGAAAATAAAGTACGGTAGGTTTAAATATCCATACTTACTACTACTACTACTCTCTCTCTCTCTCTCTCTCTGACGTCACCACACACACACACACACACACACACACACACACACACACACACACACACACACACACTGGTCATTATTAAGGGTAGTGGATGCTGTAAAGGCGTCTGTCTGTCTGTCTGTGTGTGTGTGTGTGTGTGTGTGTGTGTGTGTGTGTGTGTGTGTGTGTGTGTGTGTGTGTGTGTGTGTGTGTGTGTATGCGCAGGCTTGTCATCTCTTCATAGCTCATTTGTTTTGTTGTTTTTCCATTTGTGTGTGTGTTTGTTTGTTTGTGTTTCGCTCTTGGGTCGTGATTAAGTTTCTCTCCCTCAACACACACACACACACACACACACACACACACACACACACACACACACACACACACACACACACACACATAAAGGGAGGATAAAGGGGTGTTGTTAAATGAAAGTTTGGGGAGGAAAATTTACCCTACTCTTCCTCCTCCTCCTCCTCCTCTTCCTTCGCATCCTGCTCCCCACCCATCCTCTTCCTCCTCCTTCTCTTCCTTCTTTCCTTCCTTTTTCCTCCCTCCTCCACCTCCTACTCCGTCTCTTCCCTCATCCTCTTCTTCCTCGTTTCCCATCTCCCTATCTCGTCCCCTCCCTCTCCTCCCCATCACTTCCCATCTCCTCCCCTCCCGTCCTCCCCATCACTTCTCCTCTCCTCCCCTCCCCTCCTCCCCTCTGGTGTTCGTACAACGCTAATTATCACCCCAGAGAGCAGCTGCTTCTCTCTCTCTCTCTCTCTCTCTCTCTCTCTCTCTCTCTCTCTCTCTCTCTCTCTCTCTCTCTCTCTCTCTGCCTCCCTTAATCTGTCCTTGGGCGAGGGATGAGGGAAGAAAAGGGGAGGAAGAGGAGGAGCAGGAGGAGGAAAAAGGATTGAAGGAGAAGATTAAATAATGATGAGAAGAGAGAGAGAGAGAGAGAGAGAGAGAGAGAGAGAGAGAGAGAGAGAGAGAGAGAGAGAGAGAGAGAGAGAGAGAGAGAGTGTGTGTGTATGATTACGATTACATAACTTTCTCTCTCTCTCTCTCTCTCTCTCTCTCTCTCTCTCTCTCTCTCTCTCACTCTTCCAATTATTCTGTCCGTGAGCTAACTCTACGTTGATGATGACTGTAATGCCAGACAGTCACGCAGTGGTGGTGGTGCTGGGGGTGGTGGTGGTGGTGGTGGTGGTGGTTGTGGTGGTGGTGGTGGTGGCGGCGGTGGTGGTGGCGGTGGTGGTGGTGGTGGTGCATGGAGGTGAAATCTCATGTCTAGCCACAGGTAAGTCAAGGTGTGGTGCAGGAAACTAATTAGCAGGCGAGAGAGAGAGAGAGAGAGAGAGAGAGAGAGAGAGAGAGAGAGAGAGAGAGAGAGAGAGAGAGAGAGAGCGCTAAGTGAATTATATAGAGAGGGGTGACCACTAATAGGATGGGGTGGGTTGGGCTACTGGCTTTGTGGTGAGCGGCTTGGCGGGGTGACGGGGAGTGGGGCGGCGCGAATTGGATACCCTATGTTGGCCGAGAGGGGATTTAAATTGCTAATGTTTTCTATTTCACTGCAACTTACAAAATTAACAAAGAACACAACAACATACTCGTAAGAGGCGGTGCAGGGAGCCATCAGGCCTACACGTGGCAGTCCCTCGGTAGTAGTAGTAGTAGTAGTAGTAGTAGTAGCAGCACAAGAGGCGGTGTAGGAAGCTATGAGGCCTACACGTGGCAGTCTCTCTATAATACATGTCTGCCTATTACCACCTGCCATACTTACTAAAAATCACTTTGGAAATCTTAACACGCACGAAAAACAAAGAAAAAAAGAATCAAAAGCATATTTTTTTCCCCTTTCCCCGAGGCTGTAGAAGTCAAAGGAGTTATTCAAGAGACTGCAGCACAAAAGGAAGCTAAAAAAAAAAAAGAGAAGGAAGAGGAGTAAATAAACAAAAAGAATTAATTTATTTTTTTCTCCCTAGTTTTAATTTCAAGGATCTGTTCTCACCTGTTGGCTAATTAAGGTAGAATTCGTGGCCCAGGTATGTTAGCAGCTACCCTCGGACACACACACACACACACACACACACACACACACACACACACACACACAGAGAGAGAGAGAGAAGAGGCCACGTGCAAAGTACAGGTAATTACAGGTAACAACGCAAACCCTTTAACACTCCCTTAAAAAGAGAGAGAGAGAGAGAGAGAGAGAGAGAGAGAGAGAGAGAGAGAGAGAGAGAGAGAGAGAGAGAGAGAGAGAGAGAGAGAGAGAAACTCACTAAAAAACGGAATAAGGCCAAAAAAATGAACAAATTGCTCCCTAATTAAGTTTTTAACGTGGGATCTCTTCTGGGAATCCTTTAAGTTAGTGTTTTGTAATGCATTCATGTCACAGATGGTTATTAAATATTTACACAGTATTTACTCCACTAATTACACTCAACCCTTTATCATATCCCTCCCTCCCTCTCTCTCTCTCTCTCTCTCTCTCTCTCTCTCTCTCTCTCTCTCTCTCCCCATCATTTCCCCTCCCCCGCCTTAATTACAGGAAGCTGCTTGAAGCGCAGGTAAGCAGCACCACCACCACCACCACCACTACTTTCCGCCATAACGACTGGCTAATACGACCACCACGACCACCCTACGACTCGCTCACCTAGAGAGAGAGAGAGAGAGAGAGAGAGAGAGAGAGAGAGAGAGAGAGAGAGAGAGAGAGAGAGAGATTCGCTCCCATATAGAAATGTCTTTTTTTGTCAAAATTTATTCATTTTTTTCTTTTTTTGGTAATATTTTAAGTTATTGTCTTCCTCTTCCTCCTCCTCCTCCTCCCCCTCCCTCCTCCTTATATAACTCACTGGTGCGCCCTCATCTAGAATACTGTGTACAGTTCTGGTCACCATACTACAAAAAAGACATTGAAAAACTAGAAAAGATACAGCGCAGAGTCACAAAGATGATTCCAAGATTGCGCAATAAGCCGTATGAGGAACGACTGGAAGAACTAAACCTATTTAGTTTAACAAAGCGCAGGATAAGAGGAGACCTAATTGAAGTGTTCAAAATTTTCAAAGGATATAGTAACATTGATGCACATAAATATTTTACCATTGATCATTCTAACCTAACAAGAAATAATGGATTCAAGATTATACCCAAACGTTTTAAATCCCACGAGGCCAAACATTTCTTCTTTAATCGTATAGTAAATATATGGAATAAACTTCCTGCAGAAATTGTAAACAGCAATACTATTGAATCATTCAAAAATAAAATAGACAAATATTTAAAAGCAAATCCCCAACAAGCTCTCTTCTTGTCCGAATAATTACTAAATTCACTATTAAACTCTTATTCAACATTTTTAATATAACTTGTATTAACTTTGAGATAGGCGTATAGAGTTCACCGTAGGGTGAATAGTAGAACTTCCTTTCATCCTTTCCTATGAAAATTTCCATGTCAGTTTTTCCATACTGCATGGTACTTTTCCCAACTATTTCCATGCCAGCGCTGGGTGGAGGGAGTGGTGGGTGGGGAGGAGCCTTCTGCTATGCTGTCCTGTCTCTCTTCACTGTAGCTAGTTACAAGTAGTTACCAAACAGCCTTGCAAGGACCAAAAGGTCTGTTGCTGTTTGGCTTTCCTTTGTATTCCTTTGTATTCCTCTACCTTCCTCTTCCATCTTCTCTCTTTCTCCTTTCCCTTTTCCTACTCGCTTTGTCCCGGCTCTCCTCTCCCTCCTCCTCCTCTTCCTCCTCCTCCTCCTCCTCCTCATCTCACAGCTTCCGAAAACGACCGACATTCAGGTAAAGAGATGGTGCCCCCCCTCTCTCTCTCTCTCTCTCTCTCTCTCTCTCTCTCTCTCTCTCTCTCTCTCTCTCTCTCTCTCTGATTTACAAGTCCCTCCACAAACTTCCTGAAGCGTTTTATTATCCCAAATTTTGGAGAGAGAGAGAGAGAGAGAGAGAGAGAGAGAGAGAGAGAGAGAGAGAGAGAGAGAGAGAGAGAGAGAGAGAGAGAGAGAGAGAGAGAGAGAGAGAGAGAGAGAGAGAGAGAAAGTACATGTTCTGCAATATTAACACAAAAAAAACTGTACAAGAAGAGGGTCGTGTGTGTGTGTGTGTGTGTGTGTGTGTGTGTGTGTGTGTGTGTGTGTGTGTGTGTGTGTGTGTGTGTGTGTGTGTGTGTGTGTGTGTGTGTGTGTGTGTGTGTGTGTGTGTGTGCGTGTGTATATGTGCGTGTACTGGCTGGCTCTGGCCGTGGCACGCTCATGGAAGCAATCATGCGATACGTAGATATAGGAGGAGGAGGAGGAGGAGGAGGAGGAGGAGGAGGAGGAGGAGGAGGAGGTGATACGTGAGATACAAAGGTCTGATAAAAATAAACTTGTGGAGAGAGAGAGAGAGAGAGAGAGAGAGAGAGAGAGAGAGAGAGAGAGAGAGAGAGAGAGAGAGAGAGAGAGAGAGATAAGTAAAATATAAAGAAGAAAAATAAAGGCGAAGGAGACAGAAACACACACACACACACACACACACACACACACACACACACACACACACACACACACACACACACACACACACAGGAACAAACATCTTTGGGGGAAATTTGCAAATGGTGTCATGCATTTACCAAACCCTTCCCTTTTTATCCCATTTTTTTCCTCTACTTTTTCCCGAAACATTTTTTTTACGATGAGATGCAGTTTAGAGAAAGAGGAGGAGGAGGAGGAGGAGGAGGTTAGGACACATTGTAAGACTTAAAACCTCCATCTTTTATCCTCTGTATTAATATTTGATGAAAGAAGTAGTAGTAGTAGTAGTAGTAGTAGTAGTAGTAGTAGTAGCAGTAGCGGTGGTGAAGGTGGTGGCAGGTCTCGCATCAGAATTTAGGAGGCGATGAGCGGGAGGGTAAATGACAGAG
>NC_087165.1:25486011-25531011 GCF_035594125.1 Scylla paramamosain
AATAATTAGTGGAGAGAAGGATATATTGATTTAGCAATGTTAAGTGGTCGCGAGCAGTGGTTATATACGTGAATATTACTGTATTAAAGTGATTACAACAAATTTTGCGTTACCCTGTAGAGATGACGATGTCCCTTGGAGTTTCAAATCTTGGCTGAAACTCGTATTTGCGGATTTTCTTTGAATGATATACCGCTTGTAGATGAATCATGAGCACCACTGCCTGATGTGAGACTGGAGAAAGTATCAGGAATATTATTAATTTCAGTTGAACAAGCATATTATAAATCTTGCCACTGGATCATGTCGGCTAGGCTAGGCTAGGCTACCCTAGACGTGCCTTCTCAATTTTTAAAGTAACCTGATAGATTTTCACGTTTCTTTTAATAGTGTACACAGGGGAATAACTGACGCGTCTACACTATTAAATTCAGTGAAAAATATTCACTATTAACTTTATTACAAGTAGAAATATATACAGCCTTTCCCTTCCTTCCATCTAGCTACCCTCACGATCGCCCTGAACATCACCGCACACATTAATACACATTTCTTGATGATTTTGTTTTTACTATGATAATTCTGAAGGCATGTATGGATACGTCAACTCTTTCTTTACGTCCACCTGGAAGGAGAATGCAAAAGCTCAACAAATAAGTGAGAAATAGCGTAAAATTCAGTAACTTTTTCTCCGCTCAGGCAACCATGGTGGGCGAAAATAAGATTCAACACAATTTCTCTCTCTCTCTCTCTCTCTCTCTCTCTCTCTCTCTCTCTCTCTCTCTCTCTCGTCCTGGATTACTGTAGTTGCTTTTAAAGGTTGCTGAGACGTGACGCAATATTTCCAGTCTTCCAGATAATGTACCTCTGGAATCTTGAAAGCACCCTTGAAAATGCGTAAAGATTCTCCCTTAAATTTGTTGATGGAGTCTTGAAACCACCCTGGAAAATGTGTATAATTTCTCGTAGAGCTTCATAAACGTGCAGTTGGTGATATGCTTCGTACAATGAGAGAGAGAGAGAGAGAGAGAGAGAGGAGAGGAGAGAGAGAGAGAGAGAGAGAGAGAGGAGAGAGAGAGAGAGAGAGAGAGAGAGAGAGAGAGAGAGAGAGAGAGAGAGAGACTGTACATAAACAATTATATCTTTCCACACACACACACACACGTACGTTTCCCTAAGGGCATTCCATCAGTGTGACGTAATGGGATTAACTTAACTCATCCCCAAAACTCCCACAAACTGAGTAACTTCTTCCTCTTCTTTATCATCTAGTACGTAGTTCCCCTGTGACACAAGTTAGGGAGGTGAAGAGAGAGAGAGAGGTGAGATGAAGTGAGTATATTTCTATGTATTTTCTGTCATAACATCTCATATCACCTTTTGTCTCCCTTGAACCTCTAAAAATATCAACATTTAGACAAGTTAGGGAGGTGAAGAGAGAGAGAGAGGTGAGATGAAGTGACATTATTCCTGTCTCTCTCGCAGCTTAAACTTTCAAAAATATTTATAATGAGAAATGTAGACAAGTTAGAGAGATGTAGAGAGAGAGAGGTGAGGTGAAATGAGATTATTGTTTTCTTTCTTGCCTAACACCTTTCTCTCTCTCCTTCTCTTGGCCTCTGCCTCCTCAAAAACAGCCTATATTAATGAACTGGTGATGGTACAGGCCTATAAAACCTTGTAACAACATTTCATCATAAAATCTGCCAATGCTGGTTGAATTATAATCAGTCATTCTTCATGCTAACCTTATTATTATTATTATTATTATTATTATTATTATTATCATGTGATGCAGAATATCATGGTGTTTTGGTTGCAAGAGTCCACGTAAATATAGATTGAGCCATCGTATTCATGTTTTTCATTGTGTGGTGTTGTAAATATACTTTATCTGTAAATAAAAAATGGTATCCTATGACATTTGTTTATTTTATTATATGTGTGTTAGGTTAGGTTAGCATAGTCTTTATACAAGCTCTTGGCAGTGCATATATATCACAGACACATTGTTAGTAAATCAATTTGAAGTAGAACCAATTGTTGTGTGTGTGTTAGGTTAGCCAATCACACCCTTATCTTTGAAATATTCCTTTGTATATGCTTATGTACCACAGCCAGATACACACTGATTAGGGAGGTGGATGGAATAGTGGTGAAACACTGAATATACTGCTTGACTCTTGCATTGGGGAGGTGGACAGAATAGTGGTGAAAGACTGAATATACTGCTTGACTCTTGCATTGGGGAGGTGGACAGAATAGTGGTGAAACACTGAATATACTGCTTGACTCTTGCATTGGGGAGGTGGACAGAATAGTGGTGAAAGACTGAATATACTGGTTGACTCTTGCATTGCGGAGGTGGACAGAATAGTGGTGAAAGAGTGAAGATATTGGTTAACTCGTTTTCTATGATTTTATTGGAGTTTTCATTAATTTATGGTTAAATTGTGAGTGATAGGCTAACCCTTTCACTCTTTCAGTCTTCAGTATCATTATAAACAGTCTACTGTGTCTTTCATAACTTCTAATTAATTTTAAGGTTCGCTTATAAACTCAGTCCTCTCGTTTTCTATGCTTTTATTCGAGTTTCCGTCAATTTAAAGGTTTAATTATAAGTGATAGGCTATTTGGCGCGGGGAACCGACTCCCTCTCTCTCTCTCTCTCTCTCTCTTAACACCTCACAGTGCTTCAAGTGACATATTTTCATTTCTATTCGCTTATAAAGTCAATGTACCCTCGCATTTCCTGCCATATAATTAAAGTATCCGGTTGTACCCCATGGTGAGGGTCCGCTTGTTTCCACCTCCTTCACCGAGGGAGGGAGGCAGACTGCTCCAGGCGTTTTGGGATTTTTTTTTATTTATTTATTATTTTTTATTGTCTTCCTCAGTGTACCTGGGAAACACCGTGCAGTGCGGATGTGTGTGTGTCTCTTTTCATTTAAACACCAGGGAACGGGACCACAGAGGCACAGGAGGTCAATTAAGGTGAGTTTAGTAGTGACAGGTAGCAGAGGTCTGGCTTCAACCTACGACACTACCTGGAAAACACTGGAAATACCTGGAAAATACTTGATACTTAATAGCAAAAGGGGAGAAGAGAAGAGAAAATAATGCTATTTATCATGGAATAGAGGCGGACACACACACACACACACACACACACACATACGCATACATATATATATATACACACACACACACACACATAGACACAAACACACACACATACGCATACACACAGCTGAAATTAATCCAGAAAATAGAGAAATAACCTTCATAACAACCACAAATAATAAGGAAAGAGAGATAGCCAACCTTATTTTCATCTGAGCCCCCTCCCTGCCCTCCCGCGGCCGCCATGATGGATTGCCAGAGTCTACCCCGGGTTCCAATATTTTTTCTATTTTCTTAACTTATATATTTAGGCTTTTTAACTAAGATTTTATGGTTTGTAAAAATATTTGGTGGTGTTTTGAGTGTTTTGCGTGCGAGTGTTAAGGGAAACATGTCGATTATGAGGTTGTTTCAGCGTAAATAAGTGTTGCTGTTTGCCGTTAAATTTTTCATACTGCCAAACATGATTTTTTATTTCAGCAGCTAGGCAAGATTTTATGGGCTCAAAAAATCGTTTATTGTCTTTTAAATATGTTATGATGCTTTTGAGTGAAATACGTGGACTTTTAGAGGGGTTTTAGACCCGTTGAACACTCAAAAAGTCGACATTTATAAATTATTTATTTATTTATTTCAGCTTCCGGTTAACTTCTGATTGTTTGTAAAAATAGTTTCGATTTTTTAAAGTGTATTGTGTTCGTGAGAAATGAGATTTGTGGACTTTGGAGTGTTTTTTTTTTATCGTGTTTGTTCGAACACTTTTTCATATAGTTATTTAAATATAGCTTTATTATTACTGAAGCTTGGAATATTTTTATATGCCCAGAATTAATTTAAAATTATGCCCTTTCATAATATGTAAAGCATTCCGGCCTAGCTCCATTTTTGCGAGGGGTCATTTTCAAAATCATTTGCGTAACGTAAATATGGCGGACGTGACGTCATCAGCCGCCTTCATCCGGGGACCGAGACCCTGGACCTTCCCTCCTCCCAGTGCCCTTCCATTAGTATTTAGTGTTATTTCCTATATTTTCCAGCTGTTTTCATGCATAGAGAAGAATAGAAAGAGGAGGAAAGAAGGAGAAATGAAGAAGGAGGAGGAAGAAGAGGGAAGGGAAGGAGGAAGAGGAGAAGGAAAAGAAGAAATAATAAGAAAAGATTTTCACTGAATTTCCAGCGTTTTAAAGGTAAGCAAACGTAGTAGTAGTAGCAGTAGTAGTAGTAGTGGTGGTGGTGGTGGTGATGTGGCAGCCTTGTAATATAAGATGAAGTGTTTTGAGTTAAATACGCAATTTTTTTTTTCTAGGCATTTTGGAATAGAAGTGAGAGTTTTTGGTGTTTTGAAAGGGAATAGTCGTGCTTTCAGTGTTTTTTTTAAGTGAATTCACCGTTTCTGTGGTGTTTTAAAAAGGCAGGGGATGTTTTTTTTTATATTTTTTATATTTTTTTGTGTTTTTTTTTAGATTTTGGTGTTTTTCAAGTTTGTTTGGGTAGAAATTGTTTTTTTCGCTGTCCTTGGGTAGGTGTGTGTCTCTTCTGGGGTGTTTTGAAAGGAAATTAAGTATTATTTAAGTGTTTTTGGCTAGAAATATGTTTTTTTGGGTGTTTTGAAAGGAAATTAAGTGTTATTTAAGTGTTTTTGGGTAGAAATGTGTGTTTTTTGGGTGTTTTGAAAGGAAATTAAGTGTTATTTAAGTGTTTTTTGGCTAGAAATGTGTTTTTTTTGGGTGTTTTGAAAGGAAATTAAGTGTTATTCGCTGTTTTTGTGCAAGAAATGAGTGCTTTTGGGGTGTTTTGAAAGGAAATTAAGTGTTATTTAAGTGTTTTTTTGGCTAGAAATGAGTGTTTTTTTGGGTGTTTTGAAAGGAAATTAAGTGTTTTTTAAGTGTTTTTTTGGGTTTCTAGGTGTTTTTGGGAGTAAAATTGTGTTTCTAGGTGTTTCTGGTGTGTATGTGTGTGTGTGTGTGTTGCCTTGTCTTTCGTTGTACAGATGCTTATACAGTGTGTGTGTGTGTGTGTGTGTGTGTGTGTGTGTGTGTGTGTGTGTGTGTGTGTGTTGCCTTGTCTTTCGTTGTACAGATGGTGATGCAGTGTGTGTGTGTGTGTGTGTGTGTGTGTGTGTGTGTGTGTGTGTGTGTGTTGCCTTGTCTTTCGTTGTACAGATGGTGATGCAGTGTGTGTGTGTGTGTGTGTGTGTGTGTGTGTGTGTGTGTGTGTGTTGCCTTGTCTTTCGTTGTACAGATGCTTATGCAGTGTGTGTGTGTGTGTGTGTGTGTGTGTGTGTGTGTGTGTGTTGTGTGTGTGTGTGTTGCCTTGTCTTTCGTTGTACATATGCTTATACAGTGTGTGTGTGTGTGTGTGTGTGTGTGTGTGTGTGTGTGTGTTGCCTTGTCTTTCGTTGTACAGATGGTGATGCAGTGTGTGTGTGTGTGTGTGTGTGTGTGTGTTGAAAATGTACGTAAGATGATATATAAATCTTTCATTTACAACCACAAAATGGTGAGTAATGTTGAGAAGGAAGAAGAAAGGAAGATTATGAGGAAGAAGAGGAGGAAGAAGAGGAGGAATAGGATTTAAATGAAGGAAAATAACAGGGACAAAGTTTTAAATCATATTATTCGTTATTTCTTTCTTTATTCAGTATTTCCTTATTCCTTTCTTTATTTTCGTTTACTTCCTCCTCTTATCCCTTTTCTGCCAGAGGAGGAAGGGGAAGAAAGGAGGATGAGGGTGAGGAAGACGAGGAAGAGGAAGAGGATTAAATTTCTTTCATCTTTCTTAGACAGTCCTCAGGATGTCAACATTGTATAATGGTACAGTGTTGAGACAGGGACGGTCGCGTTATAATTCACTAATTGAGGTTACTTTTGATAAATAAACAACTAGTACGGAGTCTTTTAAGTATTTTACATTATCTTATACCGGAAAATATTAAGGAAAAGTGGCGTAAATAAAAAAAAGGCAAAGATTAGAGATGTGGGATTTTATAACTTGTGGTATCTTAAAATACTAATATAAGATAAACCCTATGCAAAACGAATAATATAACCTTTATTAATCATCATAACCTAGAAAACCGATAAATATATATATAAAAACCAGTGTAATTAGTAAAAAACAAAAAAACTGTCCCTGGGAAGTGAGACGGCCCACAGAGTCGCGCCAAAAACGTGGATCTACAGGCCAGGCATCTTATGTTTAACCAGGTGTACAAGGTGCTGGCTTTCAAGGGCTCCTCCACACCTACAGACACACGCACACACCACCAGATACAGGAAGGTGAGTGCCTGAGATGGTGTTGAGTTAGATATAATACTTATTTACTTGAGAAATGGTGTTGCTTTGTTGATGGCGCCACACAACGCCAGTAAGATATTTCAGACCACTTAAATTGCTTCCCTGTGCAGCCAGTGACGCCTCTCCCTAGTTAAATGTGTGTGTGTGCGTGTGTGTGTATGTGTGAGTGCGTGTGTGTGTGTGTGTGTGCATAGTTACCAGATAAATAGTTTTAAGAGAATTGTTTTGTTTACACTTTAAAGAATCACTAAATTTTGTGACGCAGCCTTGGATGTGCCCCTGTGCTCCCCCCCCACGCCCCCCTCGCCGCCCTTGGCAGTGTGGGAACCTCAGTACACGCCAAAGTGCCAAGTAAACACCTAACCTAACCTAAGAGAGAGAGAGAGAGAGAGAGAGAGAGAGAGAGAGAGAGAGAGAGAGAGAGACAGAGAGGTCACTGTTATCATTATTTTCATTATTACACACAATTTAAGGGTTGACCTGGCCCCCCTCCCTTCACCAGGCCACCCCCCCCTTACACTCTCTGTTCAGGTGACCTAATGTGACCTAGCCTTGACACCTGCACCTCCACGTGTCAGCTGGGCACTTGTACACTCCACAGTTCTAGGTGAAGACACTGTTGGGTCACTGTGGGTCAATGTGGGTCACTGTGGGTCACTGTTGGGTCATAGGTCACTTGTCCTTCATGCATAAAAGGTGTCTTGTTTATGTTTGTGTCAGGTCGCAGTGTGGTGGCCCTGTGTGACCCTTGTACTAGAGGTCATGGTGACTGGTTGGGGTCATCAGTTTTTATGTGGTTGTTGTTGTTGTTGTTGTTGTTGTTGTTGTTTTCTTATTGTTTTATCATATTTATTTACTTATTTATTTATTTATTTATTTATTTATTTATGTACTGTGCTTGGAATGTAATGAACCTACTACTACTACTACTACTACTACTACTACTACTACTACTACTACTACTACTACTACTACTACTACCACCACCACCACACCACCATAACCACACAACAGTCCAATAGCACTTTCTCCTCCTCACCACCTGTTCTCTCACCTGCAGAATTAATTGATGAGCTACAGAACTACACCATCGTTCAGGTGGCAGCCGGAGACCAGTACTCTCTTTCTCTCACCTCCTGGGGCCTGGTGAGAGAGAGAGAGAGAGAGAGAGAGAGAGAGAGAGAGAGAGCCTGTGATGTGTGTGTGTGTGTGTGTGTGTGTGTGTGAAAGAGTAGAAATAATTTTGTTGTTTGGCGTCAGGCCATAAACAGTGCACACGCGGGACTGAGTCACTCGGTAAACACAGTGCAGCGGGCTGCGGGGTGGCGCCAAGCAGTGCGCTCTGGTGGCCAGGGGACACACTATGCCTTGTGCGGGAATTTTAATCGATTTTGTGAGTACACATTGATTTTTTATTGATTTTAAGGCTCAGGGAAAAATGTGCCGGATACTTGAAGCTGCCGGATACTGGAATGCCGGATGAGAGGGATTTTACTGTATATTCAAATTATTTCTCCTAGACAGGTTAGGTTCTCTCCCTCTCCCTCTCTCTCTAATTTCCCCTCTCACTCTCCCTCTCTCTCTTTAAAGTTATATTATATCTTAAGTTAAGTTGGGTTTTGTTAGATTAGGTCTTAGTTCTCTCTCTCTCTCTCTCTCTCTCTCTCTCTCTCTCTCTCTCTCTCTCTCTCTCTCTCTCTCTCTCTCTCTCTCTCTCTCTCTCTCTCTCTCTTTCTCTCTTTCTCTCTCTCTCTCTCTCACCTCTCCCTCTCTCCTCAGATCTACGCACGGGGTGACAGTGGGTACGGTCAGCTTGGCGTCAACTCTTGCGGCAGTCACACCGCCACACGCAAGCTTGTCAAGAGTCTGGCCAGGAAGGTGACAGTGCAGCTGGCCTGTGGCGCCAACCACACCCTTGCCTTGACTGCTGGTAGGTGTCTGTCTGTATGTATGTATGTCTGTGTGTATGTGTCTGTATATATGTGTGTGTGTGTGTGTGTGTGTTATCATCATTATTTATTTATTTTTTGCTTTTGTGTGTTTCAGATGGTGACAAAATACCTTGGGCCAGTTGGCACTTAGACACTGACAGGGGCCCCAGAAGGACCCTGCCCTGGTGACCTCCTTGGCTGGCACCCTCTTAGTCCTGCTGGCCGCTGCGGGTCACCACTCTGCTGCCGTGACCCAGGCCGGCTACCTGCTGTTGTGGGGGTCAAACAAGCAGGGTCAACTGGGCTATACTCCCAAGGGTGATCCTCTTGTTAGGTGTGTGTGTGTGTGTGTGTGTGTGTTTGGGTGGTGGGAGGAAGAGGAAGAGGAAGAAAAGTAGTAATAGTAGTAGTAGTAGTAGTAGTAGTAGTAGTAGTGGTGGTGTACATAAAGTATATTCTTTTATTTATAATCAAGAAAAACAAACTGAATAATGATAATAATAATAATAATAATAATAATGATGATGAATAATTCTAAACAAACATGAATTAAATTATATAAGCCTAAGACTAACCAATTTCTCTCTCTCTCTCTCTCTCTCTCTCTCTCTCTCTCTCTCTCTCTCTCTCTCTCTCTCTCTCTCTCTCTCTCTCTCTCTCTCTCTCTCTCTCTCTCTCTCTCTCTCTCTCTCTCTCTCTCTCTCTCTCTCTCTCTCTCTCTCAGTGACACCCCAGCGTTGGTGCCAAATTTTGCCTGTTATTCTGAACCAATTGGGTATGTGGCACTTGGGGAGAGCCACACAGCGGCACTCGACTCTTTAGGGAAGGTACGTATGTGTGTGTGTGTGTGTGTGTGTGTGTGTGTGTTTTTGTCAAGTATTTCTGTTCCTTCCTTCATTTGTTCTATTTTGTCCTTGTTCTTGTTGTCATTTTTCTTCTTCATTGTTTAGATGTTGAGCAGGTGATGTGTTGCAGCTCCCTGGCTCGTCGAAAACCTGAATATTTCAATTTCCGAGCCACTGTGTGACCTGCAGCACCTCACTGCTTCACCCTTAGGGAGAACACATTAGGCCAGATGGTGATTATAACACTGCTCAGGTGACGTAGTTAAGCTTATCAGGTGAGAATTAAATATGCTGAACAGATGTTAAGCTATTTGTATGTCCAGGGGGAAATAATAAATAACCTAACCTAACCTAACCTAACTGATACTGGCCAAGATTAAGCTGCGTGAGTGATTAGACTGCAGGCAGCGTAAATAAGCTTGTTAGGTAGGAAACTGCATGTTTGTCCAGGTGATCTGACGTGTGACTAACTTATTGAGGTGAGAATTAAGGGAGAAGTCGAGATTATTTATTTATGAATACGCAAGACTGTGATAGATTGGTATGTCTGTGGCCGCTGCCTTGTGTTCCCTCGACTTGTTCGCTGTGGTAAGTGGTAATTGGCTTAAGTACCATTGCTCATTACTTTCATTCATTCATTATCTTTTTATGTACGTTTATATTTGTTGCACACACACACACACACACACACACACACACACACACACACACACACACACACACACACACACACACACACACACACACACACACACACACACACACAAAACACACACACACACACACACACACACACACACACACACACACACACACACACACACACACACACACACACACACACACACACACACACCTACCTTTAAGGGGAGGGCATACCTTAAAAATAACACTTTTCGACTAAGATTAAAATTAAGTTATTAAATATCATAGTCTCCCTTAATATATCTTACGTTTTCTATGAGCACCACAAGTTGATGCCATTCTTCCTCATATTTTTAAATCGCCTTTATTTACCATTATTAAAGGGCTTTAAATGCCCCGCGCGCCACGTGCTCGGTCACCTGGCTCACTAACTTTATTAAGTAGTAAGGCACACACACCAACACTTAGGAGGATCACACAAATACGCCCATTTCCACGCCCACACTCTCACACGTCCGCGCCCTCGCCCTCATGCCCTCGCCCTCACAGGTCCGCGTCCACGCCATCAAACGCCCACGTCCACGTACTCACAAGCCTGCGCCCACACACTCACGCCCGCGCCCACATACTCACACGTCCGCGCCCACACACTCACGCCCGCGTCCATGCCCTCAAACGCCTGCGTCCACGCACGCACTCACGCCCGCCTCCACGCACTCACGCCTGTGTCCACGCACGCACTCACGCCCGCGTCCACGCACGCATTCACGCCCGCGTCCGCGCACGCACTCACGCCCGCCTCCACGCACTCACACGCCCGCGGCCACGCACTCACGCCCGCGTCCACGCACGCACTCACGCCCGCCTCCACGCACTCACGCCCGCCTCTACGCACCCACGCCCGCCTCCACGCACTCGCGCCCGCGTCCACACACGCACTCACGCCCACCTCCACGCACTCACGCCCGTCTCCACGCACTCACGCCTGCGTCCACGCACGCACTCACGCCCGCGTCCACGCACGCACTCACGCCCACCTCCACGCACGCACTCACGCCCGTCTCCACGCACTCACGCCTGCGTCCACGCACGCACTCACGCCCGCGTCCACGCACGCACTCACGCCCACCTCCACGCACGCACTCACGCCCGCCTCCACGCACTCACGCCTGCGTCCACGCACGCACTCACGCCCGCGTCCACGCACGCACTCACGCCCACCTCCACGCACGCACTCACGCCCGTCTCCACGCACTCACGCCTGCGTCCACGCACGCACTCACGCCCGCGTCCACGCACGCACTCACGCCCACCTCCACGCACGCACTCACGCCCGTCTCCACGCACTCACGTCTGCGTCCACGCACGCACTCACGCCCGCGTCCACGCACGCACTCACGCCCACCTCCACGCACGCACTCACGCCCGCCTCCACGCACTCACGTCTGCGTCCACGCACGCACTCACGCCCGCGTCCACGCACGCACTCACGCCCACCTCCACGCACGCACTCACGCCCGCCTCCACGCACTCACGCCTGCGTCCACGCACGCACTCACGCCCGCGTCCACGCACGCACTCACGCCCACCTCCACGCACGCACTCACGCCCGCCTCCACGCACGCACTCACGCCCGCCTCCATGCACTCACACGCCTGCCTCCATGCACTCACACACCCGCCTCCATGCACTCACACGCCCGCGTCCACGCCCTCAAACGCCCGCGCCCACACACACACACAAGCCCGCTCCCACACATACACTTACGCCCGCGCCCACACATACACTTACGCCCGCGCCCACACACTCACGCCCGCTCCCACACACTCACACGCACATACTCGTAAACACGAATTCATTCAACCATTAGAATGCTCATGCACTCAAAAATCTGGTGACGACACACTCAAAAATCTGGAGACACTCAAAAAGACACAACTCCTCACACACACACACACACACACACACACACACACACACACACATTAACCTTCTAAATTTACATTAAACTTGTCTATTAATGCTTTGTTGTATTAAACCAGATTTTTCTTTTATTTTTTTTTATCAATTCAGCTCGAAGTTGGATTTCTAATACTTATTTTCCTAATTTGTTATTCATGTGATATGTATATTTTTTTTTTCTTGTACTGTTTTATTTCCTCGTATATTTTTCTAAAGTGGGTTTCAAAAACGTATCTCTGGAACCATAAACTGACTTTGAATAGCAATAATAAACTTCGAAGGTGTGAGCAGAAAGTTTTAAATTATTATTATTTTCAAATTGTAAGTTATTCATAAGTTTATCCTCGAGATTATATTTTCACTTCTCCAGGATCAAGCTGATTCTTTCCTCGCCTCTCCTGTCTTTCCTACTCACAATGTCGCTACCCTTCTGCAATATTAAATTTGATTACAACTATAGATTTCGTGTGCTTTACATTTATAGGGGTGACTTGACAAAGGCTCTCTCTCTCTCCCACAGCCTCTCCCTTGGCCAAGTCAGCACCGAGGCAGAGTTGATTGATATACAGGTGTGAATTCAGCTGCCTCTTCGCTGTTCCCGTTGCCAGGATACCATGTGATCGAGGCAGTGTTGGGGAAGGTGAAATTATCCATCAGGTTCGTCTTTTAAACTTCTAATATGTATATAATGTCGTGCTATTGAAATTTATGATGCCGTGCGAATTTCAATCATCCTTCAAATATAATTGGGAAGTATTTATTTAAGGCACATTTTTCAGTTTCTTGTCTGTCATACTGCTATGCTTTTCAAATTTCCTTTCTTGAATGTGACTGAATTTTTGACGCAATTCACAAAATATCGACACATTTCTTGCATAGTGCATTGTACTTTTCAAACTTGCCCGGTTTTTTCGTATCATGTTTGTCCAGTCATAGTCTTTTAGGCAACCAATCCCCAAACATCTCATACTAAGAATCTCGGCACCTTTTCCACGCCTCATTCTTTTCAAAGGTTGTTTTGTAATGAATCAATTATCAAACATTAAGAATCTCAGCACATACAAGCTTCATGTGTCTAGGAGCTAATGGTCCGTTTCCCTTGCAGGTGTGACGTGTGCTGCTTCACTCCATCCCATGAACAGTTGCCCACAGCAATCTCTACCACATCAGGCCTGACATACTTCATTGTGATCAGGGAGTCAAGTTTCATCAGGAAGAGAGGCTGTGTCACTACCTGTAAGCCTGACGAGGTGTTAGTTAAGTCAAGGAGCGTCATCAGGAAGAGGGGCCGAGTCTTGCTACCTGTAAGCCTGACAAGAGGAGTCAAGGAATTTTTCATTGCAATCAAGGAAGAGTCAAGTTGTAAGAAGATTGTAAGGCAAGAATTTTAAGCAGGAATAATTGTCAAGCAGTTAACAGCAGGAAGAATGCAGCGAGAAAAGGGTACAAGAGTTTTCAAGTAAGAAGATTGTAAGGCAAGAATTTTAAGCAGGAAAAAGTAAGGTAAGAATTTTAAGGAATAATTGTCAAGCACTTAACAGCAGGAAGAATGCAGCGAGAAAAGGGTACAAGAGTTTTCAAGTAAGAAGATTGTAAGGCAAGAATTTTGAGCAGGAAGGATATTGTTAAGCAGTTTAGCAGCAGGAAGAGTCCCTTCAAGCTGTTGGTGGGAGTGACAAGCATCCTTCAGGACTTGCAAAGGCTGAAGTCCTCAACACTAGTCTCACTCAAGTTGACACAGGAGCTCTCTGACACAAGGAAAACAAATCATTTATCCTATTGTGTATTTATTAAACTTTTGTGATTAAACAATATATATATTATTATCTTGTACATACTTAGGGAATTATACTAATAAGTTGCAAATAAACAAGCTTTCTGGTGTAACAGTTCATGCCTCCTCAGAAACTTTGGCAATGTGATTTAAACAAATATATTTAATCATCTTGTTCATACTTGTGGAATTGTGGAATTATATACAAATCTTTTTACAAATTGCAAATAAGCTGCTTTCTGATGTAACCAGTTCATAGCCCTGATAAAAAAAAAAAAAAATGGAAGCAAAAAATACTAGTAACAATTGATCTGGTCAAAAAAAAAAGCCAGGATTGGCCCATTTTTGGCTGGATTGGCCCATTTTTGGCTAAGTTTAAGGTAAAACTTGCACACAGAAGCCCTGTCCGAGCGACTCCAGTGTCGCTCGGACAGGGCTTGTGTGTGCAAGTTTCACTTTAAACTTGGCCAAAAATGGGCCAATCCTGGCTTTTTTTTTGACCAGAGGATGATCTATATTGTATCTATTGTTTTGGGTCCTATTTATTTTTTTATTTATTTACTTGGGGATGCATGAATTGTTTACCACCAATATATAAATTTAGTTTACCCAAGCACATTCTGTAATTTTATCAAACTATATAATTCACATGAGAATGATACTCACAAATTTATTTATTGCCAAAGACACAAAGCAAAGCACCCTAGACTACTACACTGGAGACAGCTGGCAGATCTGGCTTGCAAGATTTACACTGAAGCAGGCAACACATCAGGCTGCACCACCAGGAAGAGAGGACACCAAACACTGGCTGCAGACACCTTCACATCAGGCCCTGCAATGAGGCACCACCAGGCACAGAGGAGACCAAACACTGGCTGCAGACACCTTCACATCAGGCCCTGCAATGAGGCACCACCAGGCAGGCACAGAGGACACCAAACACTGGCAGCAGACACCTTCACATCAGCCCTGCAATGAGGCACCACCAGGCAGGCACAGAGGACACCAAACACTGGCTGCAGACACCTTCACATCAGGCCCTGCAATGAGACACCACCATCACCACCAGCCTTGATTGCAGACAGAAGACAAACCTCTGCAAATAAATACATAAATAATGCAACTTGGGTAAACTAGTTATGAAGAATGAGATTATTTCTGCATCACACACACACTAATTCCTCACTCATGCAAACTCTTATTCCCACAAACTTTTCACTCCCTCCCCTGGCCTAACAGGTGCCTCAGACAGTCCTTTAACACCCCACAACAATTTCACATCTATTTCTCTCCTATATCCATGAATTCCCCAAAATTAGTCTCATATTTAACCCAATACTTTCACATGCACATCGCAATAACAGAACTCTCCTCTTATTTCACAGTGATCATTGAAAATCATTCCTTCTCTCTCTCCATTAATACTTCACAACACACCTCACTGACAAGACTCACTCACACCTGTCAGGACTCACACTTAACAGGAGATAACATCTGCTTATCCAGCCATCTGTTGCTCCTCTTACAGTCTTGTACCACTATTTTCAGTGTTACTGCTCTTGTAATCGTGGTTAAGTGCATGCCTCCCCTCCTCCAACTCCTTCAGAAAACGTTAATCTTATTCCTCTTATCCATACACAAACACACATACACACCCAACAATGCTATATACAGTTGAAATTCCCCTATCCAAAATTCCTGGGACCAAAATTGCTGCAGATTTCAAATTTTCCCAGTTTTTTTCTAAATATTTCTATATGAATTTATAAAATGGGACAGCTTGGGGTTGGCATCAAGCTTTACATATACTTTCAATGTGGCTTTACAATGGCCACACAGAATATTACAGTGCATGACAGCACACCCACAGAACAAAGGCTTCACTGCTCAAAAAAATAGCAAATTATCACCCATGGCAACTCTCGTGCCCTGAAGATGCCAAGTTCAGCCCTTTAATCACAGAGAGACTGCCAGACACAGTGGAAGGGAAGGTCTCTCCTGTACTTCCCTGCCTGTGTCCCCCTTACTGCTACTCTCTCATTTCACAGCTCACATTTAATTCTTGCATTATAACGGGTGCTGTCAAGCTTAACAAAGGGAAGAGTGCTGTGATAGGCCTTGTTTGAGAGGGCTTTGTAGTTGTGAGACTGGACGGGAGACAGCAAGATCAACGACAGCCATGACACAGATGGCCAGGGATGCACTGACACAAGGTACAGCTGTCACTCCGAAGAGGAAGAAAGGCTCTTGGTGAAAAAGGAAAGCAGATACAAGAATATTAAGCTGATGGGATGTATATATTGTAAAAACTGATTAGCTGCACCCTCTTTTAGTCAGAAGAGGCTTGTGAGTTGCAGGGTAGCAGAGAGACAGCTGTTCCAATCACTGAGCACCCTTTGCCAACTGTGTGATGGCTGCTTCCAATCTTACCAGCTTCCTTCCAGTCTGACAGTTACTGATCCCTTCTTGAACAACCACAATCACAACACTTATGAGAAGAATTAAGTTGTAGCAAGGGGGAAGCAAGCAGATTAAGTTGTAGCAAGGGGGGAAACAAGCAGATTAAGTTGTAGCAAAGGGGAAACAAGGAAATTAAGTTGTAGCAAGGGGGGAAACAAGGAAATTAAGTTGTAGCAAGGGGGAAACAAGCAAATTAAGTTGTAGCAAGGGGGGGAAGAAGCAGATTAAGCTGTAACAAGGGGGAAACAAGCAGGGCAGTGTGTGAAAGACATCTCCCACTAAGCTTGACTTATTGTCAGTGTCAAGGATTCAAAAATTGAGCATAGCATCTTGAGAGCACACAAGTCAGAGATATGGGACTTCAACAGTACAAATAACACAATATTCACCTGACTGTTGGTTCCTGAAAGACTCCAGTGAGGTGTGACTGTTGCTCCTCATTAACGGAAGTCTCCCAAGGTCTCTTCCGCTTGCTATCCACAGTACCACCTGAGGGAAACACACACACACAATCAACACTGCAGCATTACACAGCATGGGAGGCACGACAGGGTACACTGATATGCACATTCTAGAAAGGAAAAGAACTAAAGGAGTAGACTGTGCCATTTCTACACAGTAAATGTTGGTCTGGCAGTCAGGCAAGATGTGAGTAGTAGTAGTAGTAGTAGTAGTAGTAGTAGTAGTAGTTTTAATCCCTCAAACAACAGTCCTATTGCTTTAATTTCCTGCCTATCTAAAGTTTTTGAATCTATCATCAACAGGAAGATTCTTAAACATCTATCACTTCACAACCTTCTATCTGATCACCAGTATGGATTCCGTCAAGGCCGCTCTACTGGTGATCTTCTGGCTTTCCTTACTGAGTCTTGGTCATCCTCTTTTAGAGATTTTGGTGAAACTTTTGCTGTTGCCTTGGACATATCAAAAGCCTTTGATAGAGTCTGGCACAAAGCTTTGATTTCCAAACTACCCTCCTACAGTTTCTATCCTTCTCTCTGTAACTTCATCTCAAGTTTCCTTTCTGACCATTCTATTGCTGCTGTGGTAGACGGTCACTGTTCTTCTGCTAAATCTATTAACAGTGGTGTTCCTCAGGGTTCTGTCCTGTCACCCACTCTCTTATTATTCATTAATGATCTTCTAACCCATACTTCTTGTCCTATCCACTCCTACGCTGATGACATCACCCTGCACTTTTCCATGTCTTTTCATAGACATCCAACCCTTCAGGAAGTAAACAGTTCACGCAGGGAAGCCACAGAACGCCTCACTTCTCATCTCTCTAAAATTTCTGATTGGGGCAGAGCAAACTTGGTATTGTTCAGTGCATCAAAAACTCAATTCCTCCATCTATCAACTCAACACAGTCTTCCAAACTATCCCCTCTTCTTCAATGACACTCAACTGTCCCCCTCTTCTACACTGAACATCCTTGGTCTGTCCTTTACTTATGATCTAAACTAGAAACTTCACATTTCATCTCTAGCTAAAACAGCTTCTGTGAAGTTAGGCGTTCTGAGACGTCTCCACCAGTTTTTCTCACCCCCAGCTGATGACTCTGTACAAGGGCCTTATCCGTCCATGTATGGCAATCCATGTATGAAGAGTTATAAGGAAAGAACTTACTTATTAATGGTTACACTTGCAATAACACAATACCATGCCCAACACCTCACAGTCACTTGATCGAAGCCAACACCTCACAGTCACTTGATCGAAGCCAACACCTCACAGTCACTTGATCGAAGCCAACACCTCACAGTCACTTGATCGAAGCCAACACCTCACAGTCACTTGATCGAAGCCAACACCTCACAGTCACTTGATTGAAGGCAACACCTCACAGTCACTTTATTGAAGCCAACACCTCACAGTCACTTGATTGAAGCCACTCACTAGCTGACCAACTCATCTCAGCTTCAAGGCAACTCAATCTGGAAATAACAGACAATGGAAACAGGTGGGGCTTTTAATCTTCAAGGGACACGTTAAAAATCCTTTGTCAAACCAACAGTAGTGAATAATTCAGTCCCAGATTGTTAGAGAAATGCAAGTCAAAACAGTGAAGTGTAAACAGCAGGTAATTGTTGGTGTCATTGTGCCTGCCATTCAGTGGAAGGAGAGATAAATAAGTTGTCAATGTCCCTTCTACACAAATAAAAAAAACAGTACATTTATGCACACTGCTGCTAATCAATTTATTCTCCCTCAGCAACACTGCATTATATTCAACACCTGCTCACTAACTACTGTCTGTAAGTGAATCACTGAAACTACACACATCACTATTATCATTCTCTCTCTTTCTCTCTCTCTCTTTCTCTTTCAGAAGTATTTATACAACACAGTAAGTACTAGTAACACCTTGACTTGTTCTGCTTTGATCAATTGTTACGTGATACTGCCTCCACTATTTCAGCTTTTACTGTGTGGGTGAACAGTGGATCTTCCTGAGGCAGTGGTGGAGCAGGTGTTTCACTCTTGACACTGTGGGAGCAAAGATTGTCTTCCTTGCGATATACTACACAGTCAATGTATTGCCTCCACACACAGCAACACTGTTCTTCTGTTCCTCCAAACTTTGAGTTTCCTCACTACAGAATCCTTCAGAATAAACTCCAAGATTTGCTGAGGTGTTCCCACAAGGATCTTCCTTGGCTTTGTCAGCTTGCAGTCTCTCAAGGGCCTCAGTCAAGATTGTCCTCCAGGCCTGGCCACATGCTGCCTGTCTCCAAGGACACACCTACTCATTTCACTGATATAAGCAACCTTTTCAAAGCCCATCAGAGCATTTTCCATTTCTGACAACAAGCAATATTTAGTGGGCTCCTAAACACACACACACACACACACACACACACACACACACACACACACACACACACACACACACACACACACACACACACACACACACAAACCTGCAGGAATTTGTCTTACCCTTAGCCAGTACTCATCTTACACATATAAACAGCAGATAGCACACCTAGAGTGGTCACCACTTCCTGTGAGTGGCAGTGCACAGCTGTTTTCAGTATGAGTGGAAGGTCCACTGTCACACAGTCTTGTGACAGCCTGGACTGGACACTTGCTGAGCAGCTCTGGAACCTTCAGGGAGGTTTACTGCAAACCTGCACACTGAAAGAAAATGCAGTTTGAGTAAATGTACATATTATTATATAGAGACAAAACTGTAGTGAGTTATCTAAGGAACTTATGACAATGGTACAGAAGAATTACAAAGATATTACATGGTCCAAGCCTTCAATTCAAAGTAAGTGCTTCAGATTTACATAAACAATTCAGACAGCTTCTAAAATCTACATAAACAATTCATGCAGCTTCTAATTCCATCATTGAGCGTCATCAGCCGTTGGTCCTGGGTTGGCTCACAGTCGTCCCCAAGTGACGCACCTGGCTCACTCAACCCCACGTGCTTCATGGCTCTGTCTGTCTGTCACTCCTCCACACCTGGCTCACTCAACCCCACGTGCTTCATGGCTCTGTCTGTCACTCCTCCACACCTGGCTCACTCAACCCCACGTGCTTCATGGCTCTGTCTGTCTCACTCCTCCACACCTGGCTCACTCAATCCCACATGCTTCATCGCTCTGTCTGTCTGTCACTCCTCCACACCTGGCTCACTCAACCCCACGTGCTTCATCGCTGTCTGTCTCACTCCTCCACACCTGGCTCACTCAACCCCACGTGCTTCATCGCTGTCTGTCTCACTCCTCCACACCTGGCTCACTCAACCCCACGTGCTTCATCGCTGTCTGTCTCACTCCTCCACACCTGGCTCACTCAACCCCACGTGCTTCATCGCTGTCTGTCTGTCACTCCTCCACACCTGGCTCACTCAACCCCACGTGCTTCATCACTTTGTCTGTCTGTCTGTCTCACTCCACACCTGGCTCACTCAACCTCACGTGCTTCATTGCTCTATCTGTCTCACTTCACATTCTTACATGCCATTCTAAACCCTCTCCATTTCTGACAATCATACTTCAGTCACTCTCAACCGTTCAAAAGCCCAACTAGTTTCCAAGCCGCTCTTTACTACCACCCTAACACACCTGTTCCCTCAACTGCTACTCCTAACATTCCACACCGCCACAATGTTGCCTCTCACTGCCGCAATGTTGTATATCTAGCTGTCTTCTACTGCTATTTTCATGGTAACTGCTCTTCTGATCTTGTTAACTGCATGCCTCCCCTCCTTCTGCGGCCTTGCTGCACAAGATTTTCTTCTTTCTCTCACCCCTATTCTGTCCACCTCTCTAATGCAAGAGTTAACCAGTATTCTCAATCATTCATCCCTTTCTCTGGTAAACTCTGGAACTCCCTGCCTGCTTCTGTATTTCCACCTTCCTATGACTTGAATTCCTTCAAGAGGGAGGTTTCAAGACACTTATTCATCAACTTTTGACCACTGCTTTGACCCTTTTATGGGACTGCCATTTCAGTGGGCATATTTTTTTATTGGATTTTTGTTGCCCTTGGCCAGTGTCACTCATACATAAAACACACACACACACACACACACACACACACACACACAGAAATTATATTAGAAATTATTAGAAATTAGATAAGTTACCAGTCACGAGCCTACGCGACGCCATGTATGTGAGCAACGCATGTTTTTAAGCATCTGGAGCAAAGTGGTTAAAGGAAAACTTTTTGACTTGAAATGTAATTAGATTGATCACTTATTTTTTCTGGCTGACATTGTTTTTGGAAGGTGGCACTTAAGATATGTGAATGCTGTATCTAGATATAAACAAACATTCACAAATACTCATTCCATTATGTGTCTGTCATTAGGCCCTCAAATAAACAACAAATTAAGTGAAAAGTTACCATTTCCCTTCCTGGCTTGCGCTCTTGTTGCTCTGAGTTGTAGCAGCAGCGACGTGTGGCACCCAGGATGAAGGTGTCTGCAGGGTGGTCTGTGTCAGGGTGATGATGGCACACAGCACCAGCAACACCATGACAGCTCAAGCATCCTGTTGAAATTATCACATTTTTAAATGGTGAAAGGTGAAGGAAAAAGCTGTCTCCATGGAATGTGGAAGTACACAACAACAACTCTGAAAGATTTCTTACAATAATAAGTCATCATTCATTGTATCCTTTCTTGTTGGCCACAAGATTATCATACAAATTTTCCATAGACATCTGCAAATTGGTACCTCTAGCTGTTATTAAATATGATATTAAGTTTGATGAATGTATTTATTTCATTATACATGAAAGTTGTTGATTGCAAAAAAAATAATAACCAAAATATATTTTGACTTTTACTTTACAATGCCTTAACTGTTTCCTTTTAAAAAATTATGTAGATTGATTTTCTCATTTTAAAACTTATAGTCTAGACAACTAACTGGTCTTAAATTTTTTGTGATATACAAATAAAGTAAGAAAGAGAGCACATTTCACTAACACTCAAGGTGAAGTGTCCACCAATGATGGTGAAGGAGGTACACATGTAAACTCCAGTCTGACCAATGACCAACACAATTTGTCCACCTGCATGTCTCCATCGGGCACAAACTCCACCTCCCGCATCTGTGTCATGCCCACCACCACCGTCACCGTGGCAACACTGAAAAGTGGAATCTTATCATTCACACTGTTACAAAAAATATACTCCAATATGTATATATATATGGATTACTATTCCCAATGTTAAAAATTCTTTAGCTAATCTTACTTTGAGAGAGAGAGAGAGAGAGAGAGAGAGAGAGAGAGAGAGAGAGAGAGAGAGAGAGAGAGAGAGAGAGAGAGAGAGAGAGAGAGAGAGAGAGAGAGAGAGAGTGAGAGAGAGAGAATCAAGCCATTTGAAGTACATTTTTAGTTCCTTTACTTACACCATATTGCCTCTCTCTCTCTCTCTCTCTCTCTCTCTCTCTCTCTCTCTCTCTCTCTCTCTCTCTTAATAAATATGAAAACTAACACATTAACATAGGGAAGCTAATTCTAAAGACAGTCCTTAAATGACCCTGCCCCCCCCCCCCTCTCTCTCTCTCAGGTGGAGTTGGCAAGGTACCATCTCTGTCCCCGCCAATGTCTCTCATGACTTCAAGACGCCTCACTGTAACCTAACTTAACCTAACCTAACCTAATGTAATCTAACCAAACCTAACCTAATCTAATCTAATCTAACCTAACCTAACCTAACCTAATGTAATCTAACCAAACCTAACCTAACCTAATCTAATCTAACCAAACCTTATCTCACCTACTCTAACCTAACCTAACCTCACCTAACCTCACCTCCTCTCATCTAACCTAATAATTCCTCACCTAATCTAACTTAACTTCTTCACTTATGCTAGTTTAACCTAATGCAACCTTTGCTAACTCAATTACCTTAACTAACCTAATTAATCTGCTATAACTTAACATGATCTAACGTAACCTATGTCATCCAAATCTTAGTTTCATCTAATCTAATCTAACCTATGCAAGTTAATGTAAATTCATCTAATATAACCTAAACTATGCTAGTCTAACCTATCCTTAACTTACCTAACCTAACGCACTATCTTAACCTAACCTAACCTAACCTTACTTAGCCTTACAATCTAACACACTTCAACTTACATAGCCTAACCTACTAACTTAAAATACTAACTATAAATACTAATACTAACTTAATACTAACTTAAGACCTACCTATGCTTATATCACTTCTATATCCTCCTCCTCCTCCTCTTCCTCTTCCTCTTCCCTAACACAGTGACTCAGCGAAGCCAAGAAAATACGTAATTTCTGAATACTATCTTTAAGAGGTCCACCCAGTCAGCCCTCTTCTTCCTCCACCTCTTTCCTGACCTCCATCCTCCCTTCTTTACTCACGTGTCTCTCCCTCCCTACACACACACACACATACACACACACAGAGGGTCTCACAAGGGTAATACACACACACACCCAACCAGTCACCCACACCCACCCACATACATGTACACACGGACGCACACAGCCTGTCACCCTTACGTCAAACAGCTTACACCCTTCTATTCCCTGTCACTCATCCATCACACATACCCAGTCTCTCTCATCTTCTACTCTGTTAAATAACCAGTTAACGGTCCCAGCCTACTCCCAGTCCCCCTAGCCGGCCGGTTACTCTCTCATTAGGAGCATGACCCTAAAAAAATAAGTGACATGGGGCGGCGGTCAGAGAGAGGTAGCCTGGTCTGCCTACGGGAATCGAAAGCGTTTGTTTGGGTACGGTTTAAAGGGACGAAGGTTTAAAGGGACAGTCTCTGCGTGAGTGTGTTTGGTCAAATGCTGAATACTCACGCCTGGTTCGTCATATAGCCACATGG
The DNA here is from genome assembly GCF_035594125.1 of Scylla paramamosain. Taxonomy (NCBI): domain Eukaryota; kingdom Metazoa; phylum Arthropoda; class Malacostraca; order Decapoda; family Portunidae; genus Scylla; species Scylla paramamosain. The sequence continues at coordinate 25,509,398 of NC_087165.1, forward strand.
ACAGGCACAGATCACTCCTCCACGACACACACATCCAAACACACAAAAACACTAACTAGTAACTGTACCTTTAGTTTCGTCTGCTCTCAAAATATTCCTCCATTACTAATGTAACCCACATTCCCTAGTGGTATACTTTCCTCGGAACACCCATATTTTTAAGAGCTTTTTATCCACCATATATGTCTCGGTTAACTCTGATCTTGGTTGGAAATTAAACTATATTGTATCAGTGTGGCCATCTTGAGGTCCCGGATGAAATGGCGAGCTGGGATTGGCTATTCACGACCCGTTGTCATGGTGATGGTGGATGCCATTCACTTGACAGCTCATATTTTCTCGCTATTGAAAGGAGTTTATTAGAGCGTAACTGAAGCGTGTAAAGGCATGATTCCGCACTATACTATTAAGATATTGTAGTTCTGACGTGTTCCTAGGGTTAGTAGGCTTGGATAAGGAGTATAACACAATTTAGATGGTGTGAAGAGCGGATGTTTTCGCGCGAAATTCAAACAATTCCAGCCTCTGATATTACGTATTAGACTTAAGATATTGTAGCAAGAAAGTATCTATGGAGTTAATAAGCTTGGGTAAAGAGTATAGGGGAATTTAAAGGACGTTTAAGAGACGGAGTGTGAGGAGAAGGTGTGTCAACGCGATTCAAGTAATTCAAACCTGTCTGAGTTGATTCCACAGAAGACTCTTAAGATATTATATTGCTGAGGTGTTCCTAGGGTTATTAAGATTGGGTAAAGAGTATAAGGGAATTTAAAGAGTGGATAAGGGAGGGAGTGGAGCGATTTGATGTCATATAGACCAAAGCCAGGTTACAGAGGGGTTTTATCTTGTAAAGGGGACGGTTCGGTTTTCTTGACCGAGTGACGAAGGAGAAGAAAAAAAAATAAGAAGAGACATCAGCCACTGAACCACAGGGAGAGGAGTGAAGGTCCTTTCTCACTGTTCCCTATATAAGACACAGGGAGAGGAGTGAAGGTCCTTTCTCACTGTTCCCTATATAAGACACCATACACTCTAGAACACCAGGTCAGAAATCAAGAAACACGTGCTATTACAATATAGGTGAAGCTTAAGGACACGTCAGTAATTCAGCAGCAGACAATATTTCACAACTCTGCTTCTCAAACCTTCTCGCAACGCAACCGGAATGTTTTAGAATGTTGTTCTTGTTCTGCTGTAGTTAAATGAATTACAGAATAAACAGGGAAGATAGATGTTTTCTTTTTTACCCAGAAACATAAAAACGTACATAATTTCTACTAGAACCTGATCAAAGTTAAGAGAGATAAGACGCCAGATCGTTTGAGGATACGAGTTTCTCTTCTGTTATATAAAAATTACAGAACAAACAAGAATAGATGGATTTTTGTGCTAGTCATGAAAATGCCTTTGAAAACCTAAATAACAGACCAGAACATGATAAAAGTTCAGATAAGACGCGGGAAGATATGATAACACGGATTCCTGTTGTGTAATAAGTTGAATTACATAAGAAACACGTAGAGCTGGATTATTTTTTTTCCCTAGTCACGAAAATACCTCTGAAAACCTAAATAGATCTCTAATTTATAAAAGTTAAGTAAGAAGCTGAACCATTTGGTAACACGAATTTCTGCTCTGTACTAAACTGCATTACAAAACAAAGACAGTAGCTAATATCGAATACATCACATCATATTTTATTTCCCAAATCACGCGTGGCAGCTTCCTACCTAATCCACCATGCCACTGTTTTTACCAAAGGCCGTGATTCTGTTGGTGAGTGACAGGGAGAACAGAACGTCTACACAACTATAGGGACTTGAGGTGGCTGGGATAACAAGTGAGGGCAAGACAGCGTCCTTCCCCCACTTGGCCACTGCACACACTGTATGACCAGGAGAGCTATCGTAATAATTCCATAGCAGAAACTTCTACACAGCGACGCATTTCCTTCAATAAACCGCTAACCACTGAAAAATAAACCCTCTGAACTCCACACGTGTAAACAAATAAACTAATCTATCTGTTATTGCTAATATTTGAGTGTCATTCACTTCAGAACATTAAAAAACATAAACAGAATGCCGGCGCGCTCTAGACAGTGGCGGCCTGGCTAACTCAGGCTAACTCTAATAACGTTTCATTTTGGCTCAAGGCATCTTAGCTTCCCCCCTCGGCTCTTTTTTCGCTCCCAAGTCTTTGTTCTCCCCTCAGGCAAGCTTCATATGCTCCCTGCCACGAATGCTGCAAGAAATATCGCCAGTCAGTGATGGGAAAAAGTGCTGAGAAATAGACGTACCATCTTAACTTGTGTACTCATCTCATATTATCGTTTATTTATTTTTTTTATTTTGTTATATAAGGAAACTGCATCTTGGTTCATGAGTTTTGAGTTTTGTTGACTGTACACTATGATTCTTGTGGTCTTGTCTTATTATTTCACGAGCTATGTCAACAGAAGAATAAATATGAGTTTTCTTTTTGTTTTTTTTCTTGAAACTAATCGGGGTCAGTCAAAACGCATGGAAATCTATCATTCTCAAAATTAATAACATGCGAATTAACGTAAATTTATTCTTCGCATTCTGAAAGATCTATAAAAAGTAAAAACTTGTCCTGAAATCAATTTGAAATGAGACTTATTGCAAATTTATTATATTCTGAGCCAGCCAGAAAAGAGTCCTCGCTGGTGGCACGTGAGCAATGAGTAAATATGAGGTACATTAAGGTTTCCATCAGTTCACCTGTTGGTTCCTGTCACATTCAGGCCCGATAAAATTTCAAGGACTATGTAGTGGTGTGTGTGAGTGTATTTATGTTTAAGAGGATATCATTGAATGTATGTTTATAGTTGTGTGTATGGCTTGGCTTAGAAAGTTTAATCTCTCTCTCTCTCTCCCTCTTTCTCTCTCTCTCTCTCTGTGTGTGTGTGTGTTCCGTTTTTCCTACTTTTGTATCTAACTTTTTTATCATTATCCCCTCCCGTTATACTCTCTCTCTCTCTCTCTCTCTCTCTCTCTCTCTCTCTCTCTCTCTCTGTTAGTAAATATTCTCCCTACGTGTCACTCTGGCGGTGGTGATGGTGATGGTGGTGATGGTGGTGGTGGTGGTTGTGTTGAAGCAAACAGTGGAATGCAGAGAGGAGTGTGTAAACATGTCTAGCCCAGGAACACAGTGGACACCCATAGCCTAGTTAGCAAAAGAGTTCACTGACCCCTACCACTGAACGCCCTTATAGTATCTTAATATAGAGCTTTCCTATCTTAATGTCCTTAACCTTAATGTCTAGCCCAGGAACACAGTGGACACCCATAGCCTAGTTAGCAAGAGTTCACTGACCCCTACCACTGAACGCCCTTATAGTATCTTAATATAAAGCCTTCCTATCTTAATGTCCTTAACCTTAATGTCTAGCCCAGGAACACAGTGGACACCCATAGCCTAGTTAGCAAGAGTTCACTGACCCCTACCACTGAACGCCCTTATAGTATCTTAATATAGAGCCTTCCTTTCTTAAACCGTGGAAGGATGGAACTGAAAGGGTAACAAACGTATATCGACTTTTTTTATGACTTTTTCTCCTTAATTAATGGAAGGAGAGAAGTAAAAGGGTAAGAAATACGTGAGCTAAGATGAACTGATGCTTTTTCTTTTCTTCTTTAATGCATTCTTTCACGCCAACATGCATTTCACCCCGTTAATTACGGTTCTAGTGTTTACGTCAATTGGAAGGAGAAATATTGGCCAGAATTCGGTGTTTTTTTCGTTCCCTGTTTAAATGTACGGTTCATTTTTCTCATTGTGTCTTTTTTCGTGGTATCTGAACACTGGTGACGCAGCATTCACTCCTTATGAATCTGAAGGAAGCATCACGTCACCTAAACTGCTGATATCTCTTTATGGTTCCTTAGGTAAATACGAGCAAGATAAACTAATGTAACGCCACCCCCCCCCTCCGGTTCCCCCCTCCGCCCTCCTCCTCACCGGTCCGATCAGAGCTCTAATGAGACGAGGCAAAGATCTTCACGGTGAAGAAGAAAGGAAGAGGAAGAGAGAAGAAGCACGCACACACAATAGAAAAAAAGAAAACATTTTTGATTGGTAATGGTTCTCGCCTTCATCGTCATGGCCAGAGGGTAGGGAGAGGTTAATGATCACACAGTACCTACAGTGTGGCTTTATTAGGAGGAACGAAAAATATAAAAATAGCAAAAATAATTAAATGAATAATACTGATGGGATTCTTTGGGTTGACTGACCCACTATGACACTTGAAATTCTGGTATGGCATATACACTTATACTCCGTTACTTAACACTACGAATACACAAGAAAATAATTACTTTTATAACTCCTCAAGAGCACCATTCATTCTGGGCACCGTTATATCCCTAAATAACGTCACAGCCTTCATTCATCACTTCTCTACGGCAATAATATTGCTCACAACACATTCACAGTAGATTATATTTGACTAAAGAAACATTACATGGCTAACGCTTTCCCAAGACTGTGGCCTGTCTCCACGTGGGACCAACACCGGCTATTTTATGTTGCCAGAGGGAAGGGAGACGCCATTCTGTCAACACGTACAGTCACTATATCTTCACTAGAGACATGGATAATAAACATGAACACAGTAATATTCACTTCTAAATAAAAGAAAAATCAAATATTTCAGAGCTACGAGACCCACCTGTTGCCAGAGGGAAGGGAGACGCCATTCTGTCAACACGTACAGTCACTATATCTTCACTAGAGACATGAATAATAAACATGAACACAGTAATATTCACTTCTAAATAAAAGAAAAATCAAATATTTCAGAGCTACGAGACCCACCTGTTGCCAGAGGGAAGGGAGACGCCATTTTGTGCTCTCTCCCTCAACACCCACAGGCATCTGAAGTTATTGGAATCTTAGCTAGTTCTCTCTCTCTCTCTTCTTTCACAAATAATTTTACTGAACCGTGAGTTTAAATAAAAATGCAGGAATAATTGGCTAGCAAGGTGAGCATATAGGCTGGACATTAGTTGAAGTTAATAATTGAATTCTAAATTACTAACATATTTTATAAGCTAGGGTATGATACCTTATGAGTTACTGGTAGGCTGACGCAACATGATGTAATTCTATTATTCGTATTACCATTGATTAGAGAAAACTACAGTTGAAATAAGTAAAGACTATTTATAATAAATGTTTCAAGACTTTTAAATCACTCCCACGAATACACGCCTTATAAAAATACTTTTTTCATATAATCACTAAACCTTTAATTACCGCTATTATCCTCCTCTTCACCGCAAGCTACAAAAGAAAACAATTATTGGGGAGACTCAAAGAAACTCACTAGCTCTGCCCTTGGACTGCTATCATCCTTCAACATTGAGAGTACTATGAGAACTGCTGGTATGGACAGAGGAAATGAGAGAATAGGAAGTTAATTTAGTTTTCCATAAGCTATAGAACTGTTGAAGAGGCTGGTACAAAAATGAGCCTAAAATGTCATAGGTGGTTACAGGACAAGTTGCCTACAAAAGGTTATATTAACAGATACACTATTTGATAAGCTGACAGTGTTTCTGAATTCATATGAGAAAATAGTAATAAGTGATAATTTACCTAACTGCATTGGTGATAAATGAAGGCGTTGAGGCAAACGTCAGGGTGTGAGAGGTAAGGTGGACACACAGGGAGCAGGAATGACAATACTGGTGTGGTAAACTGCTTCATTAATTCCACTCTCATCAAATTCATACCTCTTGCACAATTACAGTTCCTTCAAAACCAAAACCAACACCAGCTTGATAAATTGCAATCAATGTTTCAAATTCATACCTCTTGCACTTACACTTCCTTCAAAACCAAAAACACCAGCTTGATAAATTGCAATCAATGTTTCAAATTCATACCTCTTGCACTTACACTTCCTTCAAAACCAAAAACACCAGCTTGATAAATTGCAATCAATGTTTCAAATTCATCTTAACCTCAATTATATACAAAAATTGAAAAAGAAAAAAAATACTTGCTTTTATAACCTTTACATACATACACATTAAAGAAATTTTCATTATGTATTCAAACTCATAACATTTTGTGTAGTAATATTTAAACAGCTGACCATCCCAGGACTCAGCTCCAGCCAGTTGTGTTTGAGGAGAAAGTTTCAACCAGAAGAGAAATTAAGGTACTGAGATTCCAGCCAGAAGTCACCAGAACCTAACCAAGGGCCAGGTTCTAGGGCTTCCTTACCTGCTCACATTAAACCAAGTGGTGAGACTGACTGCTAAACTAGAGTACAGCTTTCATTTAACCCATAAAGAGTGGGTACCTTTAAATAAATAGATGAGTTAAATACCTTAAACATCTGAAACTGGATGCCATTTTTGTCAGGAAGCTAAATAAGTGTTGATGTGATGAGTTCGCACACTTTTGTTTTCAGTAAGTAGGGCTTGTCTGTCACTGTCCCATCACCACAGCCCTCTCATCACCCACTCCACTCCACAGCAGAACACTAGATGAGTGATCTGACACAAGCAGGAATGAGTGACTGACCCCTTCTCCTGTGCCTGTCTTTCACAATCAGCTGCATTTGATTTGCATTCATGGCAGGCTCAGCACCGACCATTTACAAGGAGCACCCACACTTCATGGGCTAAGTAAATAAATGGGAAAAGAAAGTACGTCAAAATCATAAATAAGAATTCCGTTAAATGTCAGTCTTCTAACTCTGGCACTAAGTAACAGAGCTGGAACAAAATAAAGGTAAACACTGGACTGGAAGAATTTACACGTGGAAAAATTGAATTCCACGTCACTCGTCAGACTGCAACATTTAGCACAGACCATCACTTCCCTTCCACAGGAGTTTTGTAAGCCACTCAGGTCCAGTTCAGTACATTCCCTGCCTTCAGCAAGCAGCAACATACAAGACAACACTCACAGACAGGACTTCAGGTTAAAATACTATGTAGCTACCTATCTACTTTGTCATTATCACGTAGCAGACTCTACAGCCACGTGTGCGAGGGACCGCCTGCCCCGCACACCGCCGCCAGTACCCAGGCAGCTACTACTTCTATTAAGCGGAGATCTCAAAGGTGGATTCTACCCCGTACAGTCCCAGTATTGCTGTGTTGGCCAGGAAGAACTTGGCTTTCTTCACATTTGTCCCTGCAAGTAAAGAAAATTCCACTTAGCACAAGTCCAGTCAGTGATCAAGATAAGGGGACTAAATGTTGCAGCAGGCTAAAGAATATTCCTGCAAAAAATGAGTAATGTAGTGAAAGATAAGACTTAACATCTGCATCTTCAGTCAAGTGATGATTAAAACTTGCTTTATTTTCTCCTTCAGAATAATCAACATAATTTCATTGTGAGGGAGTTCCAAGGCTGTACAAGATATCAGAGTATCCTTGCTTGGTGACTGAAATATATTCCTAGTAACTATGGGTTAAGATATGCTGCTGCAGAGACCTCCAAGTTCAACTGTTCTATGTGAGACTGTACCCAAAACACAGAGATGGGTTTTGTTGCCTTGAGATGCCACCTGGTACTACAGAAGCTTCTTATTTTGTCTTGTCAGACTCGCCTGGTCAGTCTACAACTCACCCTCGCCTGAGAACTCCTTGCCATCGATGTCGGCGGTGACGGTGAAGAAAGGCTTGTTATCCCTGGTGGTCTGGTTAGTGTTGTACAGCAGGCCAGGCTTCATCTGGTGCAGCACCATCACGGGGTGCATGGACGCCGCACCTTCTGGGACCTGCTTGGCCGGATTGGGAACTTTCACAGGTTCAGTTGACTGGAATGGAAAGTTTGATTCTGCTTTCACTGGCTCGGTTAACTGAAAGAAATAAAATACAAAAGAAGCTTGATATGGCAAGGCAAGGACAGTTCATGTGTACATTATCATCAGCTATACTTCACTATGTTCATGGTCATATTCTGACAAATTCACGAGTGTTTCTCCTTCTAATCTCAGTGTTTCTCCTTCTAATCTCACTATCTATACTCTCAATTCTTTACTGATTATAAAAACACAATGAAATGGCTGCCACTTTCTTGCTGCCCCAGATGCCGCCACCATCACAACCTGGTGTGGTGTGAAGGCTCCACTCAAGCACTCACTGCCTCAGGCCACTCTGTAATTGGAACTAGTCACAGAGGGCCAAGTACAGCTTACTGGGCTCTTAGGGGAGGACTTCAACAGGTGATGGTGGGAATGGACATCACCCTCACCTAGCTAAGAATTTAAAGAGTTCCTATTTATCTTCCTTATCGGAATATCTTTCACTACATTGCTTGAATCTTTCAGCCTGGAGTTAGCTATAAGGGCATTTCTTCTATCACTGTTTTGTGGTTAGGTTAATATTATGATAATGGAGAGAAAGCATAATTTACTTGGGAAGCTGCCTTTATAACAAGCAGTAAGATGCAAGGGGGTGGGGAGCAAAGGAACACAAAGATACCAAACCTTGTCAACTTTACGGGAAGAAAAGAAAATTGTACGTCTAACTCCATTCCCCTTCAACTTTCAAATCAACTCCTGGTAACTCATTCATCATCATCGTCAACATTCTATTTGTGCCCATCTCTCTCATTTCTTCCAGTAATCAATTTTAAGGTCATTTGCAACAAGGGTACCACTCACAACACCTCCCAGGACAAGGACACCAGCACAGGAGCAACACCAGGAACCACAACGCCTGATCAAATTATGAAACTTAACATAGTACGAAAAACTTCACACACCATCCTCCCTACCTCCAGGCTTCTCCCAGGGGCACTTGCGGGTCTCTGCCTGCCGTTCCCCCTCCTGCACTGAGGCGTCACTGTCGGACACCATCACGTGGGACTGTTGGGGAGAGAGTCACATGGAGAATGGAGTCTAAATTAAACCTAATAAAATTAAACGCAATCTAAATCAAATATAAGACCACTGCCATCATTCTAACACTGCCGTCCCATGTTCCTCTCATCCCCTCACCTCCTGTCCCTCCATTTTCATGTCCATATCAGGTGCATGCATGTCTGTGTTGCGGTGGTTGTCCTGGCCAGCCGTGTCCGAGCTGTTCTGGTTGAAGTTGAGATTGGCGGCAGGTTGACCGTTCAGTTCGGGGGCTGGGAAATGCGTCCACGGCAGGCTCAGGCACAGCTGTACGCCAGTTTCCACCGCAACCTGAAGTATATAGATGAAAGGAAAAAAATAAAGGAATAGAGAGAGAAGGAGAAAGGAAAAACATGAATGAAATTGAGATGGAAAAAAAAAAACAAGGGAAAAAAAATGAATGAAGCAAAGAAAATAAAGTACAAAACACATAAGAAAATTCCCACTATTTGCCATCTTCTTCATAAATCAACACACACACACACACACACACACACACACACACACATACACACATACACACACCCAGAAACATCTCTCAATGTCTCTGTTTGTCTTTTTCTCTCTCCATCTCTGTTACTTTATCCCTGTCTCTGTCTGTCTCTCTGTCAGTGTATGCCTCTTGGTCTGTCTAACCCTGCCTCTGTCTATCTCTCTCTCTGTCAATGTATGCCTCTCTCTCTCTCTGTCTGTCTAAAACTCTCTCTCTCTCTCTCTCTGCATCTCTGTCAGTCTATCCCTCCCTCTCTCTCTCTCTGTCTGTCTGTCTGTCTGTCTGTCTGTCTCACAAATACTCACACATACTCACTTGGTTGGCAGGTTGATCCTCTATCCACGTGGAAGTCCCTGTACAAAAAACACCTGTCTATTTTCACCTGTCATCCCCATCCATAAATCTGACTGTCTTCTTTTAAGGCTCTCTAATGACTCAGCAATACAGGAGCTTTGAAAGATGGTTACACACATTTGAGTGAAGTGTGAATAAAGGCTGAGGATTTAAAAGATGGTTTGACAATATTTGAGTGATGTGTGAATAAAGGGTGAGGAAAGTGTCTTCATAAAAAGAGAAATTATTGAATATTCTGTGCAAGAATTGAGATGAAAAACTATCTTGAGAAAGTACATTACCTTCATGAAACAGACCAATTATTGAATATTCTGTGCAATTGAGATGAAAAACTATCTTCCTCCTCGTCTTCTTCACAAACAATGCAGTCTCTCACCCAATATGGAAGCAAATGTGCATGATCTGTGACGTCCCTTCATCCATGACTGTCTCCTCCTCCTCCTCCTACTCCTCCTCCTCCTCCTCTGTGGTGGGGCGGTTCCAGGGGCGACTCAGGTTAAGCTGGTTGGTTAGGTTTTGTCTGCATAGAGGTAGTAACCCTTGTCTGGCAGAGCAGAAGTTAGGTTAGGTTAGGTTAGGTTAGGTTAGGTTAGGTTGCATTAAGTTAGGTTAGGTTAGGTTAGGTTAGGTTGCGTTAAGTTAGGTTAGGTTAGGTTACGTTAAGTTAGGTTAGGTTAAGTTAGGTAGAGAGAGAGAGAGAGAGAGAGAGAGAGAGAGAGAGAGAGAGAGAGAGAGAGAGAGAGAGAGAGAGAGAGAGAGAGAGAGAGAGAGAGAGAGAGAGAGAGAGAGAGAGAGAGAGAGAGAGAGAGAGAGAGAGAGAGAGACAGAGAGAGAGAGAAAATTAGACAGACAGAGAGATGTAAAGATAGAGAGGTAGAAAACAGAGATAAAAAGACATAGAGAGACTGATAGACAGATTAATGGATAGGTAGATAGATGGATAGATGGATAGATAGATAGATAGATCAATAGACAGATAGATAGGTAGACAGATAGACTGATTGATAGATACATATATGGATGAAAAAGTCAGATAGGAAAGCAAGCACAACAACAACAACAACAACAACAACAGACAAGCAACATAAACAACAGCAACAAACACACATATATAACCACTACATACACACACACACACACACACACACACACACACACACACATATTAAAACATTCTGCTACAGCAAATACACACACACACACACACACACACACACAGACACACACACACACACACAGACAGACAGAGAGTGATAAAGAAAGAGAGAGAGAGAGAGACAGTACACCCAAACATAGACACCTGGCTTCCCATCCCGTACTCTGCAACACAACAACAACCATCAATGTATCAAGCAACATGCTATATAATTCTTTCAGTTATTTCCACTCCCTTCATTCCCCTACTCTGTTTTCCCCATTCCTTGACTCCTTATCCCCACTTCCTTCTCTCATCTATACTTGTTTTCCCCATCCCTCAACTCTATCCCCATTCCTTTCTCTCCTCTAACTGTGAGCCCATTCATCTACTCCATCACTAGCTCAAGAACTAACCGTTTCCTTGGGCACCCCTGGGTCTGGCATGCTCCTGTCAGGGGAGAGGGCAGGGAGGGATGAGATGCTGAACAGGTCCACCTCCTGCAGTTCCCCTTGCAGCACCCGCCGTGCACTGACGACTGGTGACGTCAGCTGTGGAGGAGGTGTGGGGTCAGGGTAGCCAAAATATTAAACGGTAATGCTTAATACTTTCAAAAGACTCTAATTGAATTGACATGGGTTTTCAAATGTTTCTATGGTTCTAGTGACAGATTAACAAGAGAAACACCCTTAAGAACCTGGCTATTTCTGTTCCTCTGCATTCTCTCATCACGGTGAGGCTACAGGAATGTCAAGAGTGTTTCTATGGTTCTAGTGACAGATTAACAAGAGAAACACCCTTAAGAACCTGGCTAGTTCTCTGTTCCTCTGCATTCTCTCATCACGGTGAGGCTACAGGAATGTCAAGAGTGTTTCTATGGTTGTAGTGACAGATTAACAAGAGAAACACCCTTAAGAACCTGGCTATTTCTGTTCCTCTGCATTCTCTCATCACGGTGAGGCTACAGGAATGTCAAGAGTGTTTCTATGGTTCTAGTGACAGATTAACAAGATTTCTACATAATTAACAGGAGAAACACTCTTGAGCACCCAGCTAATCACCTGTGGCCTTGAAAAACAGTCACAGTGAGAGAGTAAAGCATTTCTGAATACGGCAAAAGGAGGAGGCCAGCTACTCACCAAACTTGCCGGCCTGCATTTGGGGGAACGTGACGTCACTCTGGCACGTCACCTTCTGCCCCTGACCCACACCCTGCACCTCAATCACATCCTCCAAGTTTTCCTGCAGGATGAGAAAAGGAGGAATTAGGTTAAGTTAGGTTAATATTAGCAAGTGTTTATGTTCTATATAAAAGTTGCTTCCTAGGTGTTTTATCATGTTTGGTTCTATTGTAGTCCATTATCACACCCTTGTGCATTTCCTGGTGGTGGTGATGGTAATGACAGTGGTGAAGGTGCATGGCAGTACCTGGAGGGGGTTGGGCAGGGTCACCATCACCATCTTGCCGTCACTTGCTTTCACCACCAGAGAGGAGCCACACGGGTCAACCTGGTGAGGAGAAATAATGAGATTTGTCACCACCAAACTGTCTGGATTGAGAGGTAGTTACAAGTGCTGGAAGAGAGAGAAGTAGAAAGGTGCACTGGTGATGTTAATAAATGAAGTGTTATATGGCAGTAAGGCATCTCAACTTTTTATCATGACTCAACAAGGAGCAAGGAGCAGGCTTCTCTCTCTCTCTCTCTCTCTTATTCTTTAACTCTCCTCCAGACTCCCTCTCTCTCCCTGCTTGCCTTTCTCCCGTCTCTCTTTCTCTCCCTCGCTCCTCTTCCCCTCCCCTCTCCTCTCCCAGGCTACTTACTCTGTCTCTCTCCCTTGCTTCTCTCCCTTGCGTCTCTCGTCCCTTGCCTCTCTCACCTCTTGAAGAATAACAATATAAACCTGAAGTAACAAACGCAAGGAGTGAGGAGGTGAAATAAGCCGGCGTGCCACCACCACCACCACCACTGTCCTCACCTGTGCCACGGTGCCCACTGTGTGCCGCAGCCGGTGGTACACAGACGCCTGTTCCCACACAGATAGGTAGATAGACTGACAGACACACAGACACACAGATAGATAGATTGATAGACACACACACACACACAGATAGATAGATTGATAGACACACACACACAGATAGATAGATTGATAAACACACACACAGATAGATAGATTGATAGACAGACAGACAGATGTAGATTAAAGGATGTTTGATAGATACAAACAGATAGACAGACAGAAAGACAGATACAGACAGGCACACACAAAAAACGCACAATTCCCTTTCAAAACACACAAAAAACACACAATTCCCTTCCAAATCACACCAAAACACACAGATTCTTTCCAAAACACACAAAAAAGAATACCATTTTCTCCAAAACACACCAAAAAACACAGATTTTCTCCAAAACACACAAAAAACACACAATTCCCTTTCAAAACACACAAAAAACACACAATTCCCTTCCAAAACACACACCACACAGATTTTCCACAAAACACCCCAAAAACACAAAATTCCCTTCCAAAACACACCACACCACACAGATTTTCCACAAAACACCCCAAAAACACAAAATTCTCTTCCAAAACACACCAAACCACACAGATTTTCCACAAAACACCCCAAAAACACAAAATTCTCTTCCAAAACACACCAAACCACACAGATTTTCCACAAAACACCCCAAAAACACAAAATTCTCTTCCAAAACACACCAAACCACACAGATTTCTCCAAAACATCCCTAAATAACCCTAAAAATTACCGTAAAATTAGGGGAAAAACTTAAAAAAAACACCAAAAATCTTATGAGGAAAACGTGGGAGACAGTGCAGTGACCACGGGGCTCCCTATTTCCCTTAATTTCTCCCTTATTTCAGATCCCCCGCGGCTCCTCAGGGTCCCCAGGGGCTCACCATGGATGCAGGGAACTGGGGTACTGGGGGCGGCCTCCGGGGTGGGGAATTACTTGAGAAATTTGCGAAAAAAGATAAGATTTCTATGCACTGTGGTAGTAAACACGAGGGAACTGTTGTCTTGATCTTGATCTTGATGGTACAGGTGGCACAGGATCACTCCTGAGTCAGGCCTCTGAATCGGCAACTCCTGTAGAAGGGAAAAAAAAGAGAGAAACGAACAGCATCCTCTATACTAATTGTTCATACACCTGGCACGCCACATTCTCTCCAGAAACTCTTTCACCGCCTCAATCATCCTTTCATTCGCCTCTCTACACAGTCCCAGCAACAACACCATCCATTCCTTTCCTGTCTTCTCCACTCTTTCATTCCTATCATGCCCTAACTCAGTCAGTATCACTTGCATCATCTCATTCCTGTCTCTGGCATACTGCACACACTCCAGCACCACATGTTCCACCGTCTCATCCTCTCCCATGTCACACATCCGGCACACTTTGCTGTGGGACTCAGACCACCTGTAACTCCTCGCATTCACATCCATACACTGTGCCCTCGCTCGGAAGAGAAGATCACCGCCCAGGCTTCCATCATACCACCTTTCATACCTCGGGGCCTCTTTCTCCTTGTACCATTCCAGGGTCTTCTTTCTTTCCATCTCATTCTTCCATTCATTCAGTCCCACACATTTCACTTCTTTGTCTATCTCATTCTTCCATTTTCTCACATCCCATTCGGCTCCCATTCTTCCTCCTCTTGTTACCACCCATTCACGCTCATTTTGATTCCTCCCAGCCATTCTTATCGCCCACACAACTTGTAATCCACTCCTGTCTGTCATTCACATGCACCTCTTCCTCCATTTGCTTCCACTTTCATTCCACAGGTACACCTTCCTTGCTATTCTTGCATCATCCATTCTCTCAAGCCTCAATTCTCTCCACTTCATCTCTACTGATTCTTTCATCCAGTTCATCTGCATTCTTCCTTTCCAGTGTTACACATTCTTCTCTCACACTAAACATCTCACCTACCCCACCTACTTCTTCCCAGAACCCTTTGATTGCCTCCCTGATTCCATCCTTCTCTGTTATAACTACACCCTCCACTTTTAGACTCTCCACACCAACACTGCCTGACATATTCTCACCTCTCATGAACTTGTACCATTCACGGCCACCTTCCATACCTTTCTCCCTTAAAGATTGAATCACGCTCCTTTCACTCTTCACTTTAGCATTCATTATCATTCGTCTTGTCAACCGCTGCTGCTTCACATACGCTGCCCATGCATTCTGATACTCATTCTCTGTCTCATCGCTTTCATGCCTTTTTCCTCAGCCATCTACACTGTCTACTCATTCTCTTTCGCTCATTTCACCATGGTTTACAGACATTCTTTCTTCTACCTACTCTCACAAACCCTGTCTGGTTCTCAGCAGCACCCCTCACGTCCTCAACCAGTTTCTCATTCAGATACTCCACGCCCCTTGTGTACATACAACGGGCGTCATAATGGAGCTGGACGAAATACCGCTTTTTTAATACAAATACCTAAATATTCACTAATTCACAATAATTTTGCACAATGTTCGTCGTGGCTGATGTTGATTCATGCATGGTGTATGTAAATGTCATCTGAACCCTCTCTGGTTAGATTTCGTTGTGATATTAGGGATTTAATATTTCTCCATTTTCTCCCCTTGGCTAATGTCCACCTGCTTCCAACAACATCAATGGAAGCTATCTAAAAACGCATCAATCCTTAAAAATAATCAATATTATATAATATTAAATAAATACAAAGCCAAAAAGGAAAAAATGAAGGTCGAGAACACAAATATTAAGTCAATGTACGGTGAAAAGTGAGCCCGTTATAAAGACGCAATTTGTACCCCGGGCAGCAGTAGCGGTGTTAAACAACCCCTTTTATGAACTGCTATTGAGGAACTCTACGGACATAATGTGCGTTTCGGGGGTTTTAGACTTTCAAGACTAAAAAACAACAAAAAAAAACAAAAACAACATGAATCAAATAACAAGCATCAATAACAACAACAAGGAGAAAAAAACAAGCAACAACGACAAAAACAAGAAAAAACAACAAAAAACAGAGACAACAACAACGACTACATTTTCTATGATGAATAAGAAAATGGTTATGGGTCACTAATTCATTTTTAATTGCTACTCATATTTTGTCCTTTTTTTTGCCATTCATATTGATTATATTGCTTATTTAATCCATTGAGTAATATGATGCTACTCTATGGGCATTTAACGTGTGAGAAATGTTTAATAATTCGATCAAATAAAGACAGAAAAGAGTTAATCTCATCAAATGTCTACTTGCAAACGTTACAATATTATGGTCAAAAAAACAAAAATACGCAAATAATCAAGATTTAATCAAGTATGAAAGTGGGATAAATTATTTTACACATGCTCTGATTATGGCAGCACTAAACAAGCTATATTAATCTTTTTCTTTGAGAGAGTTTTATTTCATGGTGTTTCAATATGGCTGCCGACCTGACTTCACACTTACCGTTTTTTCAAAGGTTGTTTCTGCTTATTTGAGCAATAAATGACTAAAATGAACACTTAGAAATAAAGATAATGCACTTAACATTTATTTTTCTGGTTACTGGTGATATCTTTCTCTTACTGAAATAATATCGCTTTCAGACATAGATATAACATATACTTCACTTCCTGACGTAATTATATAACCCTGAATGACATACATATTTCAGATTTTTAAGTTTATATTTTTAAAACTATTTTTTTGCCATTAACTAATATTTAACTTTCGATAAAATTAATTTACAGACAAAGGATCCTGAAGTTAACGGCAGCCATCTTGAAAATTTGACGTAATGTAGAATTTCCTAAATCTCTCTGAGGGTTAAGGTTATTCATCAGTCACTCTCTATCATTTCATTAATATTTCAATCAATATTTTTATTCATTTATTTATTTATTTATTTATTTTTAAGGTTAATATACACAAGGATATTGGCAGAGAAAAAAAATGAACACTGAGATAATTATACTCACAAGAAATGCACATTTTATTTATTTCTGATACAATTTTGCTTAAATAAAAATCAATGCATGCAAAAACTATAATCAAAATATTTATAGACAGGGTCCTTCAAATCCACACTGCTGGCTGGTGCTGTTACCTGACCACCTCTTACGTTCTCTGAAATAATGTTTTATCAGGCCTCTCACAATATCTTACCCTGAACAGGATGCTAACTAGGTGTGTGTGTGTGTGTGTGTGTGTGTGTGTGTGTGTGCTATGCAAGGTTAGAGAGAGAGAGAGAGAGAGAGAGAGAGAATATTATTTTCTTCTAAACCTTATCTTTTTTTTCTTTTAATTATCATCTTTTTTTCCTCCTCCTCCTCCTTTTCATTTCCTTCCCCTTTCTAAATCACTCAACACACACCCAGATACACCAAAAACACACCAAAACACACCCAAAACACACCAAAACACACCAGAACACACCCATTACACCCAAAACACACCAGAACACACCCAAAACACACCAGCACACACCAAACACACCCAGACACACCCAATACACCCAGAACACACCCAGACATACCCAGATACACCCAGAACACACTCAAATACACCCAGACACACCAGAACACACCCAAAACACACCAAACACACCCAATACACCCAAAACACACCAGAACACACCAAACACACCCAGATACACCCAAAACACACCAGAACACACCCAGACACACCCAATACACCCAGAACACACCCGGACACACCCAAATACACCCAGACACACCCAATACACCCATAACACACCAGAACACACTCAAATACACCCAGACACACCCAAACACACCCAAATACACCCAAAACACACCCAGACACACCCAATAACGGTTTCTACACATGGTTTAGAGGTCCACTCAACAAATGGAGAGGACACAAAAGCAAAAAGATTCACTTGGAAAATATTTGCCTTATAAATTGTTTTAATGTTCTGTTAGGTTAGGCTACAAAATATTTAACTCTCTCTCTCTCTCTCTCTCTCTCTCTCTCTCTCTCTCTCTCTCTCTCTCTCTCTAGGCATAATTGATAAGAAAAATATATGATAATTTGTGCCTAGATACTTGTACCATAATTATTATTTTATTTATTTATTTATTTTTTAATGTATGAGTGACACTGGCCAAGGGCAACAAAAATCTAATAAAAAAATTGCCCACTGAAATGTCAGTCCCATAAAAGGGTCAAAGCAGTGGTCAAAAATTGATGGATAAGTGTGTTGAAACCTCCCTCTTGAAGGAATTCAAGTCATAGGAAGGTGGAAATACAGAAGCAGGCAGGGAGTTCCAGAGTTTACCAGAGAAAGGGATGAATGATTGAGAATACTGGTTAACTCTTGCATTAGAGAGGTGGACAGAATAGGGGTGAGAGAAAGAAGAAAGTCTTGTGCAGCGAGGCCGCGGAAGGAGGGGAGGCATGCAGTTAGCAAGATGAGAAGAGCAGTTAGCATGAAAATAGCGGAAGAAGACAGCTAGAGATGCAACATTGCGGCGGTGAGAAAGAGGCTGAAGACACTCAGTTAGAGAAGAGTTGATGAGACAAAAAGCTTTTGATTCCACCCTGTCTAGAAGAGCAGTATAAGTGGAACCCCCCCAGACATGTGAAGCATACTCCATACATGGACGGATAAGGCCCTTGTACAGAGTTAGCAGCTGGGGGGGTGAGAAAAACTGGTGGAGACGTCTCAGAACACCTAACTTCATAGAAGCTGTTTTAGCTAGAGATGAGATGTGAAGTTTCCAGTTCAGATTATAAGTAAAGGACAGACCAAGGATGTTCAGTGTAGAAGAGGGGACAGTTGAGTGTCATTGAAGAAGAGGGGATAGTTGTCTGGAAGGTTGTGTCAAGTTGATAGATGGAGGAATTGAGTTTTTGAGGCATTGAACAATACCAAGTTTGCTCTGCCCCATTCAGAAATTTTTGAAAGATCAGAAGTCAGGCGTTCCGTGGCTTCCCTGCGTGATATGTTTACAAAGTCCTCCTCTGTTTTACTGCAGGTTAATTTTTGATGCTGAGAATGCTGGGAAAATCTGGTACTATCATAGAACTTAGGCTGGATATGGAGAGAGAGAAAGAGAGAGAGAGAGAGAGAGATTAATAACTAGTGAAAATAAATCAGAATTGCGAATTGTCAGGATACAGTTTTCAGTAATTATCAGATTCACTATAACCTTAGAGGTCATTATATGCATACTGTCATGTGTGTGTGTGTGTGTGTGTGTGTGTGTGTGTGTGTGTGTGTGTGTGTGTTTTAATAAATTCACTAACTTAGCTTTCCTGCAACTCAGAATTTCCAGGTATCATAAGGAAGAAAATGTTTTTGTTGTCTAATCATCAGGTATTCAGCGCTACCTAATCACCCAATCTTACTGAATCAACCTAATTACGGCTTGCTATGTCATATCAGCCCAATCTAATCGTATCACCTTATATAGCTGACTAACTAAAGGGACTGCCACAGAAGAGAAAACCAAATTATTATAAATGTAAAAAATATATATAAATTAGACCAAACAGTCATGTTGAACTCCTTACAATAATTAGTTATATAAAAAAAAATATTTAGGCCCGTTTGTACTTGACTTTGAACCAACATAAACCACAACAAACAGACGCCATATTGGTTGTTTACCCCGCGATCCTACACGAGACCAAGGGAGAGAGACGAGTTAAAGGAAGATCTCAATTTACTACTGAACTACAAAGAGAGCGAGGAATGTGACAAAAAAAGCAGTAAGTAGCAGGCAGGGTGTGTTAACATATAGCAGGAAGCAGACATGGCAGTGGAAGTTATTGGGGTTTTCAAGGTTCTAATAGTTTAACAAGCTGCGGTGGAAGTTATTGGGGTTTTCAAGGTTCTGGGTGGTCTGGGTGTGTGTGGCAGTGTTTGGGTGTGTGTGGCAGTGTTTGGGTGTGTGTGGCAGTGTCTGGGTGTGTGTGGCAGTGTCTGGGTGCGTGTGGCAGTGTTCTGATGTGTGTGGCAGTGTTTGGGTGTGTGTGGCAGTGTCTGGGTGTGTGTGGCAGTGTTTGGGTGTGTGTGGCAGTGTTTGGGTGTGTGTGGCAGTGTTTGAATGTGTGTGGCAGTGTCTGGGTGTGTGTGGCAGTGTTTGGGTGTGTGTGGCAGTGTTTGGGAGTGTGTGGCAGTGTCTGGGTGTGTGTGGCAGTGTCTGGGTGTGTGTGGCAGTGTTTGAGTGTGTGTGGCAGTGTCTGGGTGTGTGTGGCAGTGTCTGGGTGTGTGTGGCAGTGTTTGAATGTGTGTGGCAGTGTCTGGGTGTGTGTGGCAATAGTTTAACAGGCTGCAGTGGAAGTTATTGGGGTTTTCAAGGTTCCAGGGATAGTTTAACAGGCTGTAGTGGAAGTTATTGGGGTTTTTTCAAGGTTCTAATAGTTTAACAGGCTGCAGTGGAAGTTATTGGGGTTTTCAAGGCTCCAGGGATAGTTTAACAGGCTGCAGTGGAAGTTATTGGGGTTTTCAAGGTTCCAGGGATAGTTTAACAGGCTGCGGTGGAAGTTATTGGGGTTTTTTCAAGGTTCTAATAGTTTAACAGGCTGCAGTGGAAGTTATTGGGGTTTTCAAGGTTCCAGGGATAGTTTAACAGGCTGCAGTGGAAGTTATTGGGTTTTTTTCAAGGTTCTAATAGTTTAACAGGCTGCAGTGGAAGTTATTGGGGGTTTTCAAGGTTCCAGGGATAGTTTAACAGGCTGCAGTGGAAGTTATTGGGGTTTTTTCAAGGTTCTAATAGTTTAACAGGCTGCAGTGGAAGTTATTGGGGTTTTCAAGGTTCCAGGGATAGTTTAACAGGCTGCAGTGGAAGTTATTGGGGTTTTTTCAAGGTTCTAATAGTTTAACAGGCTGCAGTGGAAGTTATTGGGGTTTTCAAGGTTCCAGGGATAGTTTAACAGGCTGCGGTGGAAGTTATTGGGGTTTTCAAGGTTCCAGGGATAGTTTAACAGGCTGCAGTGGAAGTTATTGGGGTTTTCAAGGTTCCAGGGATAGTTTAACAAGCTGCAGTGGAAGTTATTGGGGTTTTCAAGGTTCCAGGGATAGTTTAACAGGCTGCAGTGGAAGTTATTGGGGTTTTCAAGGTTCCAGGGATAGTTTAACAGGCTGCAGTGGAAGTTATTGGGGTTTTTTCAAGGTTCTAATAGTTTAACAGGCTGCAGTGGAAGTTATTGGGGTTTTCAAGGTTCCAGGGATAGTTTAACAGGCTGCGGTGGAAGTTATTGGGGTTTTTTCAAGGTTCTAATAGTTTAACAGGCTGTAGTGGAAGTTATTGGGGTTTTCAAGGTTCCAGGGATAGTTTAACAGGCTGCGGTGGAAGTTATTGGGGTTTTCAAGGTGTTTCATGATTTTAATAGTTTAATGCAGTTTTTCCCCACACTTCTCCTTCCTCACAGACCTTCCTCCATGTTCCCTCCACCTTCCCTCCAATCCTGACTATCCTATGTCTCTTGGTTCATATTGAAAATAGTGCTTTTGTTAGATAGTCTGACATCACCACCAACCATTTTCCCCTCCACCACCCTCTATTCTTTCCTCCATATCTCACTTCATAAGTTACCTCCACACTTCTCCTTCCTCACAGACCTTCCTCCATGTTCCCTCCACCTTCTCTCCAATCCTGACTATCCTGTGAGTCTTGCTTCATAGTTAAAATAGTGCTTTTGTTAGATAGTCTGACATCACCACCAACCATTTTCCCCTCCACCACCCTCTATTCTTTCC